>NW_017263655.1:600000-888112 GCF_001662655.1 Pseudogymnoascus verrucosus
AGCAATGCAGTCATCGTAGTTGGTGATTTTCACATCTTTGATGGTGGTGTAGGTGCTCTCTCCAACGTCAAATCCGTCGGTGTTCTTGGGAAGGTTGGTGGACTTGGACGCGGCATCCATGGTCAGGCTTGCGTAGTTCATGTTGGTTGCGGCACCCTTCTGGTTGATGAAGACGTTAGGGGGGTTCTTGATTCTGAACCCCGAGGCGACGAGGTTGGAACCACCCAGAACATTTAGCACGGTTGGTCGTTTAAGTGATGAATCTACTGCGAAAATATCATAGGCGTTTTGGCCGTTCCCATCAATGACGCCGGTACCAGTGAGTGAGCGGAATTTGGCTCCATTGATGTTTTTCATCAAGATAATTGCTTCCTGGGTGGCCCAGTACGTGGTATCACTGGATACTTTCAACAAAGCTTCAAACTGGAAATCGCAGTTTGTGCAACCAGTGAAATCCAGCATAGTCCGGATGCTGTAGGTCTTGCCAGCTGGAAGGACAATTGTGCCTCCATTGCCACATGAAGTTATAGCTGCTTTGATGGCTGGAGTATCATCCTTCGAAGTGTCGTCAAGACTGGCTGGAGTGCATGTAGCCCGCTTTGCATGGGCCACGCGGTCTGGCACGAGCCCATCTGCGGGTGCAGCAAAGGTAGAAGTAGCCCCAAGGGCAACAAGAAGCAGATTGAGTGAGAGAGCCAACATGATGAACAGTGGGGAGCAAAGAGTCTGGAACGAAAATCAGAGAAAGGGAGGTCGCCGGCAGCAGCTATATACACCCTTGTTATGCCATGCCGTACGGTAAAACTAACGTGCCAGTGAATTGATAGCCGTTGAAGACTGATCATGTGAAGATCGGCATATAGTGCTGTCAGTTCATTTAAGAAATTTTAGAGTTCCTCCTTGGTGGAATATCCCTGTATTTGAAACGTATCGGTGAAATATAACAACACTATAATAACTGGGTATATGATATTATCTTTTGTATGTATAATAAACATAGGTGCCCTCGAGAAAAAACTAGTCGAGCAACTCAACCATCTTAAAAATCTTGTCGTCTATCATCATGAAGTTTACCCTCCTTGTTTCAGGAGCCTTGGCTCTTCTGGGGATCGGCGAGGCGATGGCCGCCCCGAGCCCTGCACTGGTCAAAAGAACGGCCCGCACAAGCACCCCTACCGGATGCTTGACGGTTCGGGGATCAGGGACTAAGAGTGGTGAGTATTCAACCATGACCGCTGCTCTTGCTGCCTTGGGTTCCGGATCTGCATCTGCATGCATCTTCGTGTACAGCGGTACATATAACGAAGCATTCCGCATCGCATACAATGGTCCATTGATTCTGTATGGTTATACTGCCGAGTGAGTTATATCATCTATTCACCTTGCAGTTTCTAACCTTCTCATAGTACCGGCACATACAAGTCCAATGTAGTCACCTTCCAGCGTAGTATGAGTTCGACGGATGCTGGCAACCTTGATGCCTCTTCAGTGGCCAACATTGTAAGCGCCAACTTCAAGGCCTACAACATCAACTTCAAGAACACCTATGGCTCCGGGTCCCAAGCCGTTGCTGTAACAGCCAATGGCGACAAGCAGGGCTTCTACGGGTGCGGATTCTACGGTTATCAGGATACTCTCTATGCCAAAAATGGCAAGCAGTACTATTCCAATTGCTACATGGAGGGGGCCGTTGATTATATCTTTGGAAACGCTGCTGCTTGGTTTGGCGAATGCACTATTGCAAGCAATGGCGGCGGCGCCATCACTGCTACTTCACGAGAAGATCCAGCTGATGCTTCCCGCTACGTCTTCGACCACAGCACTGTAGGT
This sequence comes from Pseudogymnoascus verrucosus, assembly GCF_001662655.1. Lineage (NCBI taxonomy): Eukaryota > Fungi > Ascomycota > Leotiomycetes > Thelebolales > Thelebolaceae > Pseudogymnoascus > Pseudogymnoascus verrucosus. The sequence continues at coordinate 601,831 of NW_017263655.1, forward strand.
TCCTCAAGTCGCACAGTAACTGCGTCGGTCCAGTTTCTAACATATAACAGGTTACCGCTGCCTCTGGGGCTAGTGTCGTTGGGAAGGTGTACCTCGGCCGACCGTGGAGAGTTTTGTCTCGCGTCATGTTCCAAAACTCTGTGCTAACAAACGTCGTGAATGCAAAGGGCTGGACTACCATGGCGGACGGAGCGACCCCGTAAGTAGCTGTCCATCTTCATACCAAAATACAGAACTAACAAAAAGACAGGATCTATACCGAGTACAACAACAGTGGTGCGGGAAGCGATACCTCGTCTAGACAATTTTTGACCGCGTCCTCGGCTGCGATTAGCAAAGAGACTGTGTGGGGCAGCGATTGGAAAACTTGGGTCGACACATCCTACTAGGAGCCTTGCTACCAGTTCGAAGTTTCCCCGCGGGGTGGAGTGGGATGTAGTGGGGATGATGATGGGGTAGGATATCTGAGGGTAAAAATGTGAAATAGTCCGTCCTTCGTTGGGATCCACTACCCCGGGTTTACGATTTTTTTACTTCTTGTCTATAGCCTACTTGTTTATAGTCTTGATCTTGAAATCAAATCAAATTCAGTGAAATAGGTCCCAGTTTCATTAATAAGGAAAGAGCTTCAAATTTTACTGATGTAGGCCAGAAGCCTCTAACATCGGCTGCACGGCGATACGGTCAGTCTATGCACAGCTAATATAAGAGGAGCACCTAGTCTTACCGCTCCCGAGAACCACGAGTTCCGTTCCACATCACGGCTACACTTCCCCGCGACTTTTGATGACAGCACATGGTCCATAGATCCGTGTTCCTCATAGAGTAATTACTATGAAGTAGTAGGGAAGCGTCGTCAGATCCTCCACGGCCCTTGTTCGTTACGGATACTCTTTAGGATATGTCGGCGTTCGTCGGCTCCTCTCCGCCCGAGTATTGAACTGTAAGACCAATGGTACCCTAGGTATTTTAAGAATAAGGCCCACTTGGCACGCCGGGTAAAGGGAAATCAGACCAACGTTTAACCGGACCTGGGGTTTTCGACTTTATCCACTAACATGTGTTGAAACTGTGGCGACAGTCTCCAGTCCCCACGATTACAGTCCGTTCGTATGGTGGATTATTCTCCAGGTTTTGAATCCCTATCACGCTTAAATTTCCCGTCATGGCACAAGACCCAATGTCTTGGGCCAGTAATGTCGCGTGGAGAATGGATATGGAATTTAGTTTTTCCATCTGTAATCGCAGTTGGTGCTTTCGGTGGACGGGATGTAGTAAAGGGGGCCCAGCGTATCAATGAGAGCTTCCTATAAGAATGTAGGCCCATGACATTTTATAGGAATCAGCTTGGCTCTTTCCAACAACTCCGCGGATACTGCTCATTAATACCGCCTTTGAAAATGGTTTTCTTCAAGACTACAAAGAAGAGATGGTACAATTGGTAGGCAATTCTCACTCCACGAGCCGTGACCACACACGCTAATCCTATCCGCTTCAGGTACATCTCGCTCGTTGCCGCAGCATGCATGGTGCTGTACGGTTATGATGCGTCGACCTATAATGGTAAGTTTGATATGTCAGGAACGTTATAAACTATAATTATGTTAACACGAATAGCCTGCCAGAACTCCCCTCATTGGGTGGATTACTTCGACAACCCCGTAAGTATAAATCTTGCCCCTATCTAGACTCATGCTGATCACGTGATTATACAGAATTCCTACACTCTCGGTCTCATTAATACGTCCTACAATATTGGCGGCATCGTTTCTGGTTTCTTTTTCGGCGGGCCAATTGTATGTTGACCTCCAGTCATTGTGATAAAGTGTGGCAACTGACAGCTCTAAAGGCCGATAGATTCGGGCGAAGATGGGGAATGGGAATTGGTTGCTTCATGACCATCATCGCTACTTTCATGCAAACATTTGCACCTGAGCATAATGTTGGTGTCTTTATCGCCGGTCGTGTCATTATTGGACTTGGCCAGGGTATTGCATTGAGTATGTGCTCCCATTTTTGCCTGCCCCAATCATGACAATCAAAGAGCTATAGCTGACCGGCATACCCATAGCTTCTGGACCAATTTACATCGGAGAGTTGGCCCCTACCGAGATTCGTGGCCAAATCATGGGCTTCTGGCAGTTGTTCTACTCTGTGGGATCCTTCATTGCATACTGGATTGCATACGCCACTGGACTTCATTCCGAGGCCTTGGGCCAATGGGACTGGAAGTTGGTCATCATCTTCCAGATTATGGTCCCTGCAATCATCTGCGTTCTCTTGCCATTCATTCCAGAGACGCCCAGATGGTACATTCAAAAAGGCAGAATTGAAGAAGCAAGGGCATCGCTCATGAAGATTCGTGACACACCTGAAGAAGTCGAAGAGGAGATCTTGATGATTCGCGAGGCAATGGCATACGAAAACGAAATGAACAGTGGCAACCAGGGTCTATCCCAGTACAAGGCTTTGCTTACGGACAGGTCTGTTCGTAAGCGTCTTTGGATTGCCTTCATTATCAACGGCGGGCAGCAGCTCACTGGCCAAGGCAGTCTCAACTCATACTCGTCGCAGATCTACAAGGGAATCTACAAGGATAAGCACACCATCGATTTGATCAATGCCATCAACGGAACTTGCGGTATTCTGTTCACATTGAACGCTGTCTGGACTGTCGATCGATACGGCCGAAAGTTCCTCTTCATCGTAGGAGGAATCGGAATGGCAGTCTGCATGATCGCTTTTGCATCCGTCGGCATCGCCACCCCTGACACCTTCTACCTGTCCAAAGGAAAGGAAGTTCTCACCAAAGAGCAGCCCGTCGGCATTGCCCTCACGTTCTTGCTCTTCCTCTTCATCTTCTTCTACAAGCCAACTTGGGGTGCAACCACCTGGATTTGGACCGCTGAAGTCTTCTCGATGAACGTCCGCGCCCAAGCTGTCGGCATGTGCTCGCAGTGGCAGAACGTCTCCAACCTGATCTTTAACCAGTTCTTCCCAGTCTTCCTAGCCAAGGCTAGTTTGTAAGTCTCTCAACCTCCTTGCTGATTTCCATAGCTAACTTGTCGCAGCTACACCTTCTACTTCTTTGGTGGGATCAACGTTATGCTTGCCATATTTGTCTTGTTCATCGTCCCAGAGACGAGGAACGTCATGCTGGAGGAGATGGACACTCTCTTCGGTGGACCTAACCATATCGAGAAGGGAGGAGCCCAGCTCTTTGAAAATGGTGACGACAAGGTTGGTACTACTGCAAACACGGAGCTCAAGAACATCGCTGTGGAGGAAGAGCATGCGCCCGCTGTTGCTGGGTCAAAGGTTTAGTGGTTGTCTGGTTGGAAACTCTGTGTCGTTTGACATGTGAGTGGTACATCATGGCGAGGAAGAGGAGCCTTTCTAGAGGCCGGTTCTATACAGCAACATAAACCACAATATTAGCGAGCTAGTCTCTAATATATTTTAATTGATTGCTGGAACAATAACTGCGTACGCAATTTATATGGTTTATTTGTTTGAATGTGACTATGAGTGCATCGGGGTCTGGCGTCTCTGAGTATGAGTATTCAACGCCCAGAATATTCGGTTTTAAAGCTATGCTACCCACGCCCATCCCATCGTTGTGATATTGCCCCTGTAATAGTTCTCATGCTCCATCTAGGCTTGGAAATACGATTGTGAAGAAAGGAATGTGCTAAAATCTGCTGCCGTTGTATAGATCTCCCAAATGACTTGCAACGCTTGTCGTCAACAATACAAGTAAATTAACACTACTCATGCTTTCCAAGATATCAGAGAACAGATTATATACGTCTGGGGATCGATAACTGCAACTAAAGTCAATAGAACTTTTCCCCTGTTTAATTTTCCCGTAGCTAATCTTCTGGTTTTTTTTTATGTATAATAATATTTAATTATCAAGGTATTTTATTGATAGTTGCTATAATTTTCAACAACAATAATATAGTCTACAGACTACTTTTAGTCCCCTAGAAACTATTATAGATATTGTATATCTTAGGCTTTGAGGCAGCATTAATAATCTACAGTGTTTAAGTTTTTATATCCGTGTAGTATGCATTCAACTGTCGAGAGTACTCGAGCAACACTGGTGGCGTATAATACCGTGACAATTACCATCGGATCAGTCATCACTCACAGCTTCCGTAGAGGTTAAAGGCTTGCATGTCATTATTTTACGAGTCTTTGTTTATTTAACAATCAACAAGATAGTGGTCGGTGTCAATCATCCCCATTGTTGCTCCACTGCTCAGGGTCTAACTTAATCACTGCACTGCTCAGGGTCGAGCTTAATCACTCACGAATTCCATAATCTTGAAAACGCTTGCTTGATATTCATGTCCATTATTTTACAAGCTTCGTCTATTTAACAATACACACGCCTAATGGCCGTGTCCATCATCGCCGTCGCCACGCTGTTCAGGATCCAATTTTATCATCGTATCTATGCGCATGATCGATATGCACGCCTCGACCGCCGACTTCAATTGCCTGATCTTGCTCATGCTTGGCTCAAGCACGCCAGCCTTGATCTCATCGACCACCTTGCCCTTCGTCAGGTCCAACCCGTAGTTCTTGTAGTTCTTCTTCTTCGCAATGCTCTTCTCGTCCTCATTCGCATCTCCGTCCTTGATGCGCTGGGATAAGGCGTGGCGGGAACGGAGCTGTGCAACGAGTTCTGAGGAGTCCTTTGCAGCGTTGACAGCAAGGGTCTTGGGAATGATGAGGAGAGCCTGGGCGAATTCGCCAATGGCGAGCTGCTCGCGGGAACCAACGGTGCCGGCGAACTCCTCCAGGTAGATGTGGAGAGCTGTCTCGACGGCGCCGCCACCTGGGACGATGGAGCCACTTTCGAGGGTACGCTTGACAGCGCAGAGGGAGTCGTGGACGGATCTCTCCATCTCGTCCAGCTGGAAGTCGTTCGCACCGCGGAGAATGATGGACGCAGAGGTGTGGACCTTGGTGCCCTTGACCAAGATGCACTCGTCGTCTGAAATTCTCTCCTGGACAACCTCCTCGGCGTAACCCAACGACGAAGCCTCGAACTTCTCGTCACCGTTAAGGTCGGATAGCGAGGAGACGAGGGTAGCACCGGTGGCTTTGGCGATTCTGCGAAGATCCTCCTTCTTACAGCGGCGGACAGCCATGGCACCCTTCTCGATGAAGAGCTTGAGGACCAAGTCATCAATTCCCTTGGTGGTGAAGATGACGTTTGCTCCGGACTTCAGGATCATCTCAACTCTGTCCATAACGATACCTGACTCGCGCTGTCTGATTTGCTCAAGCTGTTGCGGGTCGTCGATTGTGATGTGAACTCCCAACTTCATTCTCTCCTTTTGTAGGTTCATGTCTAAAACGGCGATCTTGGCATCCTTGACATGGGTAGTCATTGCCTGCGAAGCGACAGTGCAGTTAAGCGCGTATCCCTTCACCAGAATAGACTCCAATGCCCCCTTTCCGTGAGCCTTGAGGATATTGACTGCCTTGACTGGGTATTTCGTCTCATTTCTGTTGTTTGTCGACTTGACTGCCTGCATAGCATCCACAACCATGTTCGCAAAGAAGTCGGAGTCAGATCCGATAATTTTGCTGGACATCGAGGTTTTGGCGATGTTGATGAGCGATTCCCGTCCGAGGTTGTCGACCTTCACGCTGATGTTCTCGTGCATGTATTTGACGGCTTCGCGGAGGGCAAGGCGGTAACCTGTGATGATTGTGGTTGGGTGTATGCGGTTCTTCATAAGGTCGTTTCCTCGTCGGAGGAGCTCTGCTGCTATTATGACAACGGAAGTCGTTCCATCTCCAACCTCCTTATCTTGCTGTTGTGCCAGCTCCACCAAGATTTTTCCGGCCGGGTGTTCGACATCTAATAGAGACAGGATGGTAGCTCCGTCGTTTGTAACCGTAACGTCCTGTAGGAAAACGTCAATAGGGGAAATAGGGATAGATGTGGCATCGTGCGTACTCCTATGTCATCCACCATCATCTTGTCTAAGCCACTGGGGCCAAACGAACTCTTCACTACATTGGCAATGGCTTGAGTAGCGAGAACTAAGAACTTGTCAGTATGTATGTCTGTTGCTGGGGTGTATAATCTGCCATACCATTCTGATCACGAATATCTGATCCGCTGATCTTTGTTCCTCCCAGGACTAAACATTTATCAGTCCATATTGGTTAATATAAGCAGTTGGATTTCATACAAAGCGTTCCCGCATTCCTAGGCTGTTCGAATAATCCAGACATGATGGCGTATATGGGTCTGTAGCAACACTTTACTGCAGCTATCTCAACCTCACACACCGTCGCGAAAATGTTCAGAGACGCGGCGAAGCTTGGACGCTAGCAACAACAAGGTTAGCGCCAAAAGTGCTGGGGTGGTGTCGGCTAAACCGCGCTAATGGTGGGGGGACAGCGCGGGAGGTCACTCGGACTTCAGGGTTCACACACCGAATGAGTCGAGAACAATATTTTGTTGTCCACCTGACAACTCGACACTGATAAGAACTTCAACCCCCAAATTCAAGCCATATATACATCTACAGACGCCGAATACAATATCTACTGTGATATACAGTGAGAATGGCCTCGAAGGGCCCAGAAGCTCCTGCAGCGCAACAAATTATCGACAATGCGGCGAACAAGATTTCAGAGGCGGTAGGAGGGGTTCCAGCAGTGCAACAAGTTGTCGGCAATGGCACAAGCAAGCCTGCAGAGGGCGCAAGCGGAGCCCCATCAGAGACGTCCAAGAGCGCACTTAAAAAGGCAGAAAAGCAGGCGAAGATGGCCGCAGATAAGGCGGCGAAGGCTGCTAAGAACGCGCTTGTAGTTGGGCAGGGCAAGAAGACAGACGATATCATTGGAATAACCGTATCCAAGGAGGAGGACTTTTCTGCATGGTATCAAGAGGTTGTTGTCAAGTCGGAGATGATTGAATACTATCAAGAGATTGCGGGGTTCTTTATTCTGCGCCCAAGGTCCATGTTCATTTGGAACACCATCAAGAAATGGTTTACTGCAGAGATTGAGGAGCTAGGCGTGGAGGAAGCCAGTTTCCCTATGTTCTTGTCGCAGAGGGCGATCGAGAGAGAGAAGAAGCACGTGGAGGGTTTCGCACCCGAACTTGCTTGGGTTACCAAAGCGTCAGTTACCCCGCTTCTCCCCCTTCACCCTCAAGCACATTTCGGCTGCTAACAGTTCAACAGAGGCGACAAAGACCTTGAGGCTCCAGTTGCTGTCCGTCCCACTTCCGAAGTTATCCTGTACCCATTCTACGCGAAGTGGATCCGAAGCCATCGCGACCTTCCCCTCCGCCTTAATCAATGGAATACCGTCGTCAGATGGGAGGCTAAGCAGACCACTCCATTCCTCCGAGCACGTGAGTTTGAATGGCAGGAAGGACACACCGCATCCGTGTCAGAGGAACTGGCTGGAAAGGAGGTTCTCCAGATATTGGAGTTGTATGCCAAGGTTTATGAAGATCTGTTGGCTGTCCCGGTCGTTCGTGGGAGAAAGACGGAGAAAGAGAAGTTTGCTGGAGGATACTATACCACGACTGTTGAAGGATATATCCCATCCAATGGCCGCGGAATTCAAGGCGCCACGTCCCATTGCCTGGGCCAGAATTTTAGCAAGATGTTCGACATTACGATTGAAGATCCAAACCCAAAGGCTGGAGAGAAACCCGGCCATATGCACGTCTGGCAAAACTCCTGGGGCATGTCGACTCGTGTCATTGGTGTCATGGTTATGATCCATGGTGATAACAAGGGCCTAGTCCTCCCACCAAGGATTGCGCGCGACCAGGTCGTCATTATCCCAGTCGGAATCAACAAGAGCACGACTGCAGAAGATAAGGAGCGCCATTATGATCAATTGCAGGCCATGAAGGCTACGTTGAAGAAGGTTGGTGTTCGTGCTGATTACGATATCCGCGATGGTTATACCCCAGCTTGGAAGTTCAACGACCACGAGCTCAAGGGTGTCCCTCTGAGACTTGAGTATGGTCCAAAGGACGCAGCCAAGAATGTCGTGAGCTACGCTCGCCGTGACACTGGAGAAAAAGGAACTATTGCCATTGCCAACCTCGCGACTGAGGTCGCTGAGCTCCTTGAGACCATTCAGAAAGACATGTATACCAAAGCCGAAGCTAATTTCCGGGCCCACCGTATCACTGTCACCAAGTGGGACGATGTTATCCCCGCCCTTGATGCCAAGAACGTTGTTTTAATCCCTTACTGTTTGGCCGAGAAGTGCGAAGATAAGATCAAGGAATTGACCACTGTCGATGACTCCGCCCACGAGGGTCCCCTTGAGAAGAAGGCCCCAAGTATGGGCATGAAGAGTCTCTGCATTCCCTTCGAACAGCCAGAAGGTATCGTGAAGGGTGAAACCAAGTGCTTGAACCCTGAGTGCGGAGCATTCGCTGAGAAGTGGTGTATGTTCGGAAGAAGTTACTGATGGGGCTCATTATAAATGATCACAAATGAAAACTTCAAAGCCTTGCCTCATTTATTAGTTATTCCCACATGCTTGGAGCCACCATCAGGCCTGTGAATTTGCATAACTGATCCCCAACCAGAGCTTGGCTCTTGCATTTCATGTTCTAGCTATTTGAAATGTACGAATGCCTCTCTATTACCGCTCGTACATATAACTCCATGGCATTGTGATCATCAAGTCCCATAGCATAACTAAAGTCGCCAACAACCAAGCATTATGGTAGATCCAGAATGCAATTGAACATGTGACCCCTGGGGCAATGATAGATATACGTTTTAGTTTTTTGCTTGGCAGTCTCTTATACTTCCAACGACAAGAGTCGGAAAACCAACCATAGCTTCCAATTGCTGAATCATGGCCTAACGTAGATAAGTTGGTAGCGCCATTTCAACAATACCAGAAAAATACCCATTGGCATAATAAAGGTTATTTCTACTCTTCAAGGGACGGAGCTTTGTCGTCTAAGATGCGACGATTACAAGGATCTAGTTTACCCCTGAAGGGGTATCGGATCCCAACCTGAACCTAACCGACAAACCCACAGCGACAACAGTCGTCTCATCGCGGGCCAGAACCGCCCAAGCTCAAAACGCAGAATGTTCCAACAGGGTAAACTGCAAGTAACTTTCATCTGGTCTTGTAATTTTCCTCTTGCAATTGTCTGACCAAGCGCTTACCACAGAATGATCCAATCGCAATGGGCGCGCTCTATTTAGGCTACCATGCCACCCGCGCCGTAGACTTGAGACGTCTCCAACGTGAGACTGGAGATCCACTGCTGCGTCCGATGTCTGCACAACCCATGCCTGTGGATACCCTTGGGGCTCTGTTTGACTTTGCCATGTTACCTCGTCTACCCATGAGAATACGAACCCCCACGGGGCAGACATAGAAGCTGATTGGGTTGATCCTCCGGGGCATCTCCTACCGCTCTATCAAATCTAGTAAAGGTTCCATTCTGAAATTCCGGAGAGTTTCTGTTAAGTGTCCGGGATATCTAGAGCCGCCTATCCGTTCCCTGCTCAGTATCAGGGAAATGATAGTTGCGTATGCTTGGCAACGCCTCCTGGAATTGTTCCATGAGGGCACACATATAAGACCTAGGTCTCCTCCGATGCTGTTTGCCTCTTCATTCGCATCTTCTTTTCATTTTCTGTACTCATCGACAGTCGTTCTTTTCTACACTAGTTCTGTGAACTATTCTTTTCTATACACGTTCTTTACTCGCAGTAGTATTTGTTAACATTATCTTTTTGGGCCGGTCCTATTTACCTTCTACGACTATCTTTGAACAACCATCAAAATGAAGTACGATACAGCACTTATTCTCATCGCCTTCTTTGGCTTGAGCCAAGCAGCTCCCATCGCGGACAAGCGTAGCCAATTGCTTCCTCGTTATGCAATCCGAGGTCGCGAGGTTCCCCAGGAGCACTCTCACAACAAGTTCCTGGATTCCGTCAGGACTAGTTTGAACTTGAACAACCCTGATCAGATTCAGGACCCTGTCTTTGGTCTGCTGGGAAATGCGGCCGCGGCAGCTGGACAGGTTTGTTTTTGCCATTTATTGCAAAAAAAAAATTGGGGTTGCTAACACACAGACAGGGGAAAGTTACCGATACCGATTGTCTGCACCAAGCAACGGCCGACCAGGCTTTCACAAATGCAAAAGCTGCTGGCGATGTCGTCGGACAGACCAATGCTCTTGTTTTCGCTGCCCTTGAGCGCAACACCGGAAGTGTTGGTCTCGAGAGTGTTCTATGCACTGCCATCAAGGCCGTTAACCCTGAGATTGCTGCTCTTAGCCAGCATCAGGATCCGGCTGCGACTGGCGCTGCTGCCAAAAACAAGGCCATTACATTGGAACTTGCGAGGCAGATCGCCTCCATTGGCGGCGACCCAACGGTTGCTCTTCAATCCGGCACGTTCGCTCCAGGAACCGTAAGTAATTCAATGTTGTTTCTAAAACTGCCGCTAACATTGACAGATTGGCGACCCAACCGGAGCTGGAAACACCTGTGATACCGTGGATGATGTCGAGGGTTGCATTTTCAGCCAGAATCTTCTTGTCGAGGACGCCACAATCGACGAGATCAACGCCGCGGTAGCAGGTGTGACCGCTGGTGGAAACGCTGCCGCTGGTGGCAATGCTGCCGCTGATGTCGCTGCAGGATCAACATGCCCTGCTCAAGTCACTTCTACCGTCACAGTTGTTGCTGCCGCGGCTACCCAGGCAGCAGCAAACTGCCCAGTTCAAGTCACTTCCACCATCACCGTTAATGCAGCTGGGGCCACTCAGGCTCCAGCAACTGGGAACGCAGCAACGGGAGCTACTGCTGGTAAGTAACAAGATCCAGCCTGCTTATAGAATAGACCTAACTTTACCAGGCACAAATATCCAAACCTTCACTGGTTCTCTTGGAGGCGCAGCACCAGCGATCACCAAGTCCGCGGGTGACCGCCCATTCACTGTCAACGGTAACACCTTCGTCAACATCGGCGCAGCATTCCAGCGTTCGTGTGATATCCAGAACAACGCCTGCTTCAACGCTGTCAACTCCGGCGCTCTCTCAGGAGGAACCGCTCAGTGCCAGCAACAACAACAAGCATGCAACGCCGCCGGCAACGCCAAGCGCGATAACATCCCATCCCTCTTCCAGCGCCAGAGTGCATTCGGCTCCTGCGCGGATCCCACCATCCTGTTCGCAGATGGCCTCGAGGGACGCGACACCGCTGCCTTCATCCCAGCAAACCTCGGCGATTTCAACCACGGCTCAGCCCAGAAGATTGGCATCATTGCTCAGTTCATCTGCTCTCAGCTTGAAAGCTCTTGCAAGGCCGGCGCTGATGCTGTCGCTGCCTGCAATGCTGGAGAACAAGCTGCTGCTGCTCTAACTGGCCAAGCTGCCGCAGACGCCTTCAATGCGGCAGTCACTGGCGGGTCAGTAGTCGCTGCTGCACCTGCACAGGCTGCGACTGACAACGCCAATGCCAACGCCGATGCCAGTGCTAGCACCGATGCCACTGCTGCCACCGGCACCAACATCCAGGCTTTCACCGGAAACCTTGGTGGCGCCGCACCGCCCGTCATCCAGGGCACCGGCACCAAGCCCTTCTCCGTCAACGGCTCCACATTCGTGAACCAAGGCGGAGCTCTCCAGCGCTCTTGCTCAGTGCAGCACAACGCCTGCGCAGATGCCGCCAACAGCGGTGCCATCTCCGGAGGAGTTCAACAGTGTGAGGATCAGGAGAAGGCCTGCAATGCTGCCAACGCCTAATAAGCGGGACATAGCGGGGGATTTAGTTTATTGTCGACGATAACGGGGTTTTGTACTAGCATGGAGTTGGTGTTTTTAAGATGTTGTATGAATTATATTTTTTTTGCGGATGAGCGCCTGTCTTCTTGTGATGCTTCTTCTATAGACCATTGCGCCTGAAATGCCAGATCAATGACAATGAACATGTTTATGCCCATCTAAAACGTCCAATATTGTACATTTCCCAGCGCCGGCCTGCCTCGAGCATGATGACAATTCCCCAAAGCCACTATCAAAACATGATACAGCCATTCCATAGCCCACACCAGCTCCTGTCAAAATTTCTGATTTTATGACTCCTCTATCGCCCTCTCTTCCAGCGCAATCACCGCATGCTCCAACTCCTTAATCCTCTGTCCAAACGCCCTCCCCTTCAACTCCTGCTGCACCTCTCCCTCCCCCTCAATCGCCTCCGCCCACGCCTTCTTTAGCTTCTCCAGCTCCTCCCTCGTCACATCGCGATCATCTTGTGCATACGTAGCATTCGCCTCCGTGCTCTCACAGGCGATCTCGAATTCGTCCTTCGCTTCGGCATACATCTCCTGCAGGCGCTCCGCGATCTCGTCGGCGGGCGAGCGGCCGGAGGACGACGCAAATGCGCGGTGCGTGTAGCTGGGGATTGGCACTGGGGCCGCTGGGGCGCGGATGGGAAAGTTGTGTTGCGGCGTAACGGACGCGAGGGCGCGGCGCTGGGATGCTGGGAGGAGAGGGCGGAGAGAGGTCGCGGTTCGGCGGGAGGCGAGGCGCAGGGCGCTGAGGAGTGGAGTTGGGGTCGACATTGTTGATGTTGTTGGGACTGAAGGTATAAAATTCGAGACTTGTGCTCGGATGGTGGAAGTATGTCCTCGGAGTTTATTCGGGCATAGGTCCAGTAATCCCCTTGACACTTTAGTGGTGCTAAACCCCACCTGCATGCTGAGACGGGGCGGAACATCGCGGTTGCGGGCAGGGGTCCAACCTCGAGCTTCGCAATGCGCGGGACCATCTGCTGAAGACAAAGTCGCATTGAACGCGCTTTCGTAACTCTTCGAGGCCACAATGGTCACTATTGCGCAGATGTATGGCCGCGCCATTGATCTGGCTACTAACCCGGCGCATAGTCGCTGGCAGTCGCCAATCCTGCTTCTGGTTGACGCGGCGCTGTGCTTCGTGATAATCTGGAAAGTGCCTTGTAAGTAACCGCCCTCGCTCCCAAGCACGCTTTATTTGTATCAATGCTAATTACTGGAGAAATAGATACCGAGATCGACTGGGAGGCATACATGCAGCAAGTTGCTCAATTCCTATCCGGCGAACACGACTATGTCAAGATTGCAGGTGGAACTGGGCCCCTGGTCTACCCAGCTGTGCATGTCTACATTTACTCGGGACTATACTGGCTTACGGATAAGGGGAGGGATATCAAACTCGCCCAGGGCATATTTGCAGCTTTGTATCTACTCACATTGGGAGGGGTAATGGCATGCTATAGGAGAGCTAAGGTGACCTTCCACACGTCGAATCTGGGCTCATCGTTGAAGCGTTTCTAACATGAAAATAGGCGCCACCTTATATATTCCCTATGCTGATTCTGTCGAAACGATTACATAGCATCTATATACTGAGATGTTTCAACGACTGCTTCGCCGTGCTGTTTTTGTGGATGGCCATTTACGCCTACCAAAGGAGAGCATACACCATGGGCACGATAATTTACAGTCTTGGTCTCGGAGTTAAGATGAGCTTGCTCCTTGTTCTTCCAGCTCTTGGGATCATATTCCTCCTTACAAACGGGGTATGGACGGGGTTACAGCAGGCTACTATAATGGCTCAGCTCCAGGTCCTCTTCTCAACCCCATTTGCCTTGGAGAATGCCAGAGGGTATTACGGGAGAGCCTTCGAGTTCTCCAGGGTCTTTCTTTTCAAGTGGACAGTAAACTGGCGATTCATCGGCGAAGAAGTCTTCCTGAGCAAAGGGTTCTCAACCGCCCTACTCCTAGGGCATATAAACGTTCTAGCCATCTTCGCCATAACACGCTGGCTCAAAACAGCAGGTCGACCCATCGAAACAATGATAACACGAACGCTCCGTCTCCAAGAACCGCTAGGCAACGTACAAAACTTGGTCTCTCAGCGCGTAACACCACAATACGTGCTCACAACGATTCTGACTGCAAATGTCATTGGCATTCTGTTCGCTCGCTCGCTTCACTACCAGTTCTACGCCTACCTCGCCTGGTCGACGCCCTTCCTCCTCTGGCAAAGCGGCATGCATCCCATCCTGCAATACGTCCTCTGGGCCGCGCAGGAATGGGCCTGGAACGTATACCCCAGCACGGACCTCAGCTCCCAGGTCGTCATCGGCGTCCTGGCCCTCACCGTCGCCGGCGTATGGTGGGGCACAGGGCGCGAGGAGTACGCGGAGATCCAACCTGAGGTGCGCGACGACGTGAAGTAGTCCATTATCCACAACTAGGGCTTTACTGCTCATCATCCTCCTCGTCGCTTGACGGCGGCATCTTCCCCACAGTCGACTCCTCATCACCTGAATCCGCATACGGATCCACCTTAACGAACTCCTTCGGCCTGCCCACCCGTCCGTTAGCCCTCCATCATAACCATTCGTCGCAGCAGGGTAACTCACCAATACGCCTCCTTCCTCCACTCCCTCTCATCACGCACGACATTCAAGATCTCCCCTCCCAGCTTGTTCTCCCGCACCTCCCCATCCTTGGTATCCACCAGCACGTACCCGCCGCGCTTGATCCAGATCGTGTTGCGGAAGCGCGAGGGCAGCTCGAAGAGCAGTTCCTTGGTGTTCGGGAGCGCGCAGAGGTACAGGTTGTTGCCTGCGGCTTTGACGACGCGGGCGATGGACTGGGTGGGGGTGAGTGCGGGGGGAGGAGTTGAGGTTTCGTCGGCGGCGGCTTGGAGGTTGCGCTTTGGGCGGCCCATCTTGGCGATGTGTGTGTATATTCTAGCGTTTTAGGAAAAGGAAAATGTAGTCGTATTGAAATTATAATTTGGGCTTGTGCTTTTGTAATGAGGGGTCGTTTCTTGGGTTGGGAATTGTTTTTGGCTTCTTTTCCCCGCGAAAGTTTTGTGAGCTGCCAGGCCGTAGTTTATCCGTTGGCGTTTCTCCGATAGGGACCGATAAGATAGTGGCTGGCAGAATAGTGAACCACCCGGGTGCCTGGATTGAGCCGAACCAAACATTCAACAAATTTTCACTTCATAACCTTTAGAGTTACCAAAGTATATAATTTAGTTGTATAGAGTTAACTTGAGAATACTGCATCATTATTACAAAACTACACAAGATTATCTTCAGTGTTTGAGTAATCCAATGGGCATCACAACGAGTTGAGAACCTGTTCTAGTATAATTTTTCAAACTCTTTCAGATTGACTAGAAAGAGATTGTGTATTTTCATAATAACATCAATCTATGACCATATAATTAAACGTCGCCAAGCTAGGGTATTTGCCACATTCAATACAAGCAAAACTCCAGACGCTATTTACCGCCCCAGGCCCGAAAGCCAGACAAAAACTCCCACCAACCAATGCGCCACAAACAGTATATAGAAGCATGAACAAAGAAGCGGTATCTAGCAAACATCTCAAGCATCCGGGTCGCTGATTTCCATGGCATCATCCTCGAAGTGCTCTCGGATCGTCATCATGTAATTCCTGACGGAAACGACCAAGATGGCCACCGCGAACCCGTTCCATACATCCATAGTAGCCTGATCGAAATCGAAGTGAGCAATTGTCCGCGGCTTGGAGTCCTCCTTGGCTGCATCAAAGGTGATGAAAATAACCTTTGCCCCAGCGATGACAATCCCGTACAGAAGCGGAGGTACGCGAGCATACAGCGTAGGCGCACCACCAGGGGTGCCTCCGTCCGAGCCCTCGAGAAGGAGATCCTCACGGTGCTCTGTGGCGAGCGACTCAAGACTGTCTGTCATGGCTTTGGAGATGGAGTCAATATCCTGACCGGGCGTGCTGGCGACGATGGCGATGATTGGAATGTAATCTTTGTTCTGGTAGCCGCCGTCGAACTCGGCCCATTTGATGTAATTCTCAACCTCCTTCTTGATGACCTCTTCGCGAGTGCGGGAACCGGCTATCATGCTGCGGACGCGGCTGCCGAGGGTGACGAGGGAGAGCAAGGCAGTTGAACCTGGGAGTTGTTAGTTTGATATGCATAAATGGGTGGGGAAGTCGACATACCTCTGAAATCGTGTCCGGAGGCAGAGTTGATAAAAGTTTCCTCGGGATCATACGAAAAGAGCGCTGGTGGGACGGTGCGAAAGTCTGATCTCCAGTGCGCTGGAAGCAAAGGCTGCAAGCCACGCATTCTCAGCTCCTCGAACAAAGCATGTTCATCCTCGTGCCAATCATCTCCGCTGCCGATGCCTGCTTCAAGAGCCGCCTTCTGGTGTTCCAGGAACTGGCCAACCTTATCTTCCAGCGAAATGGTTTCAGTATCGTCGGTTTCGATGGATTCGACTATCTTCGGTGTTGGCGATGCTGGAGTTTGACCACCGGCTGATGTGCGCGGGGTGCGAGTTGTAGCATCGTCTGGCTCAGTTGATTCGCCGCCAGCATCATCGACGTATGAGGATTGACTCCCTTTGGACTTGAATTTTTGACGGTGCCTCTTGGTGTCAGTTGGTGAGAGGTATTTCTTGGAAATCCGACCGCCTAGGACCGCTCCAGTCTTTGCACCGTGAGATTCGGTGTGCCATTTGTTATTTGTTGAGGTATGGTTCGGGGTCGGTGAAGGAGTGACCGGGAGCACGGTGCTGCGACGGTACTTTGATGGGGTGATATACCCAAGGATCGAGTCTCGTAGGTGCATTAGTTGGTCCATCTCGATATGATTTTTGATTCTTCTGATGCGGGGTGTATTTGAGAGCTGCGTATGCTTTGTGGGGGTTCTTTGTGGGATTTGATTGCTGCCGAACAAAGGTGTCGATGAAAGTGTCGCCGGGTTTGGAAGCTGTTGTATGGAAAGTTCGAGGGCGAAGGAAGCTTTATACTATGCAGCGGGGTTGTGCTAAGCGTATCTTCATTGACGAAGACAATAGGTCGTTCGCGACCATTCGCGTTGCCCGAGGTATTGTCCTCGAGGGCTCTTTGACAATCTGTGGTCTATAATAGAAGGCCTACTATTGTCGTTCATTGAGCCCAACCTCGTCAATAACCCCCCAGTCCCCCAATTTGGCTGACCGCCCTGGCTAGTCCCCTGTGACATGTGACGCTAAGGGAGTGGTGGGGCTATGGAAGAACAAGTGAATTCTTACAATACAGCAATGCTCAATACAGAAAACAATACAACGAACAGTAAGAGTCAAGTTGATCACCTGATACTGAACCTTGCTGCATTATAACAGCCTTGAAGTGTAATATAATAGCTCTTCCTAGAAGAGCTTATCAAGTTGGAAACTCCTACTTATATCCTACAACAACTTGCGGCCAAACTGGAAATTAACAGCATGTCTAGCTCATACAATGCAATATTTTCATAATAACCAACGGCTTGACACTATTAGTAGGACACTAATAGTAACAATACCATAAACAATCATTCCAAAATGATATCAGCTCTCTCTGTAAACATCGCCGTTATCGCGATAAGCTGATTCGGATTAGTGCGGGCAGAAATTTAGAGGTTGAAGGCGGTGTGTGGGACCTTTCGAGGGGAGCATCATAATACTTTTGCAACTCCAACCCAGACAAGCACAAGCTCGACAAAAGTGCACATCATGGTCAGAAAGCGAGTCAGAGATGCGGAAGCCGCCCCGGAGGTGTCGATGACGGGAGTGGACAACGGCGAGGACAGCGGCAGCGAGGATGTATGGTCCATTTCCTACCCCGCCATTAGTGTGTGTATCCGTGTGTGCATTTTACTGACAGGTTCCCAGGATGTGGATATGATAAATGTCGAGTTCGAATGGTTCAACATGGCGCCTGAGGTTGATTTCCACGGCCTTAAGAGCCTGACACGCCAATTATTGGATGTTGATGCGCAGCTCTTCGACCTGTCGGCCCTCGCTGATTTGATCCTCTCGCAACCCACAATCGGATCGACCGTGAAGGTCGATGGCAAGGAGACGGATCCATACGCCTTCCTTACTATCCTCAACATGCACGAACACAGAGAGCACCCAGTGATTAAGGCTCTCACTGAGTACCTGATTGAGAAATCAAAGTCGGGTACTGGCTTAGAAGCTCTGGGCAGTGTTCTGTCCTCCCCTTCAAACCAAGTCGGCTTAATTCTTACCGAGCGCCTAATCAACGTCCCTTCGGAAATCGCACCTCCGATGTACTCCATGATCGTGGACGAGATTGAGGCAGCTGTCGAGGACAAGGAGCCATACGAATTTACGCACTACTTAGTTCTCTCCAAGACATATTTAGAGGTCCAGTCCACACTGGATCAGGAGGATGCACCTAGACAGAAGAAGAAGAAGCAGGTCGGAAAGGAGACCTTCTACTTCCACCCCGAGGATGAGGTTCTCCAGCGCCACGCTGCGGCACACGGAGGCTGGGATTACACGAAGGATGAGGGCGATTCTAAAGCAGACAGCAAGAGAGCCTTCCAGGAGCTGGGGATCAGGCCCCAGGGGCATGCTATTCTAATCGAAGCTGCCAAGTTCGATGGTGCAGTCAAGGCTGTGGGCGAGTACATAGGACTGCAGCAATAAATCATGATCCATCTCTTCATTCTATTTTAAATCTGCCATTTAGCTCTCAATGACATCCGGGCCCTCTAACCTCTGCATCAAGTACTCCACCTCCACGATCTTGGTCAAGGGGATGACGAACTTCTCGTAGATGCTGACGACGGCATCGATATTGATCTTACCCTGGCCTGGCTGTCCTGGGGATCCTAGGCTGGGATCCGTGCCGTATGTCTTCGCTTTCAATGCCAAGCGTGTCAGCACCTGGCGCTCCACGGCGCTGTTCGTGATAGCCTTATCAATTCCTTCTCTGTCCTCTGCCTTGATCAACGCCGTGAATTTCTCCCTCTCCGTCCTGAACTTGGATTCTGCGACGAACTTCCCGAAGTGTATCCTGCGCGACAGGGATTGCAGGCACGCAATGTCACAGGTAGCCGATGATCCGTAGTTTTCTTGTGCCTCGCCGCGCTCGTCTCTACCAAAGTCTATGCATGCCGCAGGGAGACAGTGGTTGATGTAGCTGTCCTTGATCTTGTCGTTGACATTGACATCATTGGGGTGGAGGATCTTTGGGTAGTGGAGTGGTGGAAGAATTGGCTCCTCGAGAGCGTCAGGGAAGTATGGGTATTCATCTGGCGACTGGAATCGTCGGATGCGGGACTGCAGGCGTTCTTGCTCGCGGAGAGTCCAATCGAGTAGGCTCAGATCGCAGTCGGGGATCTTGACCGCGCCAGGGACGTAGATGGTGTTGTTTAGGGGAAACTGGACGCGCTCGATTAAATGAAATATGATCGTATCTTCCAGACGGCTGTGATTGTCGGTTAGCTTTGGTCATCAAAGGGGGCGTATGTGGCGTACATCAATTGGAAGCGGATGTTAGCCAAGTCCAATGCCTTTGAAACATCGGAGAGATCAATGGCGGCGTCCATTTTTCTATATGGTGGGACGGATGAATACAATCTATATATGTACCGTGAATTGAGAAGAGAGGGTAACGCAGAAAGGAAAAGGGCGCTGTCCAAATATCACCTTCGAATGGAATAGTAAGCTCACGATGAACAGAGTAACAGCGGCAAACTCGCAAAATCACTGTGACTGAACTGAACCCCGCTGTCGGACAGCTGCCGAGTAACTTGGACGGTCTTGGGCGTACTACTGCACTAACTGTAACATCATAAGCTACCCTGGTTACGATGGCGTCCGGCAAATTCCGCACTACGCATTATCGACGGCCCGACCAAGGTCTCCCTCTGTCATAACAAGGCACGTGGATAGACACCAATGTCAACAAATCCTTGCTACGTAACTCCCAGCATTCAAAGCCCGAGTTTGAATTGCTGCACCTGAAGCGCTGCGCGACCCAGGCAGGCCTGGGAGCAGAAACAATGGCTCGCCCCGACAGCCGGGATAGCGGTGGCCCTTCGGACTTCTTCAGAGCAGGGCCAGCCGATGATGAATCCGCTCTAATCTCGGTATGAATGTTGGAACAACTCGATATAAGTACGATTCTAACATATGTATAGACGCGAGGGCTCGAAGCCTTTGGGCGCAAAGTCACAACGACAGCAAGCCACATGATGGCGCCCTTGACGGACTCCTCGGGCGGCCACTATCAAACCGCAATGGCCGATTTGCACAAGCAGTTGCGCCAGCCGAGCCTGCAGCGCAGCGTCTTTTCCTTTGCGAAGACGAGTCCAACGGATATGGTGCGCTCGAGCCTCTCTAGGACCGAAATCCAGAACAGAGCCTTGACGCATCTATCCGACGAGCTGCTTGCGAATATTCCCGAGGACGAAAACTCATACTCCCTATTCCAGGGCTTTCAGGCGACGATTCCAGAAGTCAGTGAGAAGAAGCACAAGCATAGGGTGTCCCGTGGCAGGAAGTTAATCGATGATAATGCCTCGGAGGCTTCGGACGGACCCGCTTCAATGCACAAGCTGAAAAAGGAGAGGCATTCGCTGAATCACCGGTTCGAGATGCTAGGTGTTCGCAAGAACATGGCCAGCTGCGAGATAAGGGAGATAGACAACAAGATTGCGAATCTCACTAGCATGAGGAGGATAGTGCTAGACAGACTAGCGGGTTTAGAGCAAGACGAAGCATTGTTAGAGCACGACATTTTGGACGTTGAAAATCGCATTGAAGATGCCCAAGAACAGTTAGATATTGCCGGCGAGCAAGAGCAAATGACACCAACAAAGAGCGAGGCAGACGACCAAGAAGGCAACCCCGATAGACTCGAGGCAGACTCATCCTTCATGTCGCAATCCATATACGAGAAACTTCCCTCCGCAGACTCAACACCCTCAAAAGCAAAGCCCAAGCGCCACAAGACCATCCGCAGGAAATCCATGCCCATCCTCCACGAACACTTCGAACCGGGCTCCAAAATCCGCGAACTCCAAGCCCACGACGATCACATCACAGCCCTCGACTTCGACGTCCCCTTCGGCACCATGGTAACCGCCGCCCTCGACGACACAGTCCGCGTCTGGGACCTCAACGCAGGCCGCTGCATGGGCTTCCTGGAAGGCCATACCGCATCCGTCCGCGCAATCCAGGTTGAAGACAACATTGCCGCCACCGGCTCTATGGACGCCACGGTCCGCCTCTGGGATCTCAGCCGCGCGCAATACGAGCCCCAACTCGATAACCGCATTAACAAAGACTCCGATTTCGACGTCGAGGACGACGAAGACGAGCCCGCCTTCGACATCCCCGCAGCCGCTCCTCCTGCTCCCCCAGCGGGTAGCATGGCCGATTGCCCCCTCTTCACCCTCGAAGCCCACGTGGACGAAGTAACCGCCCTCTATTTCAAAGGCGACACCCTAATCTCCGGCTCCGCCGACAAGACCCTCCGACAATGGGACCTCGAAAAGGGCCGCTGCGTGCAGACCCTCGACGTCATGTGGGCCGCCGCGCAGGCATCCGCGACGATGGGATCGAGCGAAGGGACGTGGCGCCAGACGGGTGGGCGGACGTCAGATGAGAAAGCGGATTTCGTGGGGGCGCTGCAGGTTTTTGATGCTGCGCTCGCGTGTGGAACGGCCGATGGGATGGTGAGGCTTTGGGATTTGAGGAGTGGACAGGTGCATAGGAGTTTGGTGGGGCATACGGGCCCGGTAACGAGTTTGCAGTTTGATGATGTGCATTTGGTTACGGGGAGTTTGGATAGGAGTATTCGCGTAAGTTTCCCCCCGTCTTGTCCCTGTTGTGGTTTGTTCCTTTAGAGCGAATATTAACGTGTATCCCAGATCTGGGACCTCCGCACAGGATCCATCTTCGACGCCTACGCCTACGACCACCCCATCACAAGCATGATGTTCGATTCCCGCCGCATCGTCTCCGCAGCCGGCGAGGACGTAGTTAAAGTATACGACAAGGTAGATGGCCGACACTGGGACTGTGGCGCTGGCCCCACGGGCGCAGGCGAGGCGGGCAAGGCGGCGAGTATTGTGGAGAGGGTGAGGATTAAGGATGGGTACCTTACTGAGGGACGGAAGGACGGGGTGGTGGGTATTTGGACTTGTTAATGATGCTTTTTTTTGGGAGACTTTCGCGTTGGGGGGAAAGGGGGGAAGGGGGGTGGGGGGAGGCTTGTATCATAAACTAGAGTACAAACGAACAGTGGTGTAGATGTAGGATACATAACAGGATTTAATGGCACAAACAATAACGTCATTATGAATCTCAGTTTTCAAAAAATCTGCTTCTTTTGTTTTGCTATCGATTGATTGATGTATTTGAGTCTTTCTAATGATATCCGCCACGGGGGGTAAGACAAACCCAACCCCACCCCGCCACGGACGACAAGCGCGTTGTATGTTCATATAGACTTTCTCCATGTGCACAAATCCCTAAATATATCTATATACCAGCAGCAGCCGTAAACGTCATTTTTAGTAGTTGCTTTTTTGTGCAGCAGCTGAGCCATAAGAACTTCGTCGGTAAGGTAAAACATGAACAAAGGCCAACCCCGGCCCACTTCCGTTTTCGTTTTCCCTTTTACAATAGTTTTCTCTCGCCCCCTTTTTTTCAATCAGATTGTTCATCAGATGCGACTCGCTCACCCAAGCTTCATCTAACCCCACCGCCTGACCCTTATAAAAAAAAGGTTGTAAGAATAAATACTTTCTTAACCCCCCCGTCCCCGGCCCCCGCCCGACCCCTATTTCTCAAGAAAACAAATCCCGTCCTGTGTGGCCCGCACATTTTGTATGAGAAAATGATATGGAGCTTTGTATGCCGCTAGCAAAAATAAAATCGGAGAGAAAAAAGAAGAACAACAAAAAAAAACTTTGAAAATTCGCAGATGCAGGAAAAGTAGAGAAGTGGCGCCAGTTTGCCTAGCCCAGTGGTATGCCACTAAGTAATAAAAGCCGTGGGGCCGATTTACTGGTTCCACTACAGCCAGTAGAAGTGCGCAGTAACCACTCTCTATTGGAAGCGAAGCCGTTGATAAATATAACTCCTTCCAAGTTTATTGACATCGATTAGACGAGCAGGTCAACGTCGAGCCCGATTGAGCGCATGAAAAGGTTGACATTGGCCAGGCGTTGGCTAGACATGGCGGGCGGGAGCGTCTTGGCGAGGTTGACGGTCTCCATGACGCGGTCCTTGACGGCCATGACGAGGCGCTGTTGCTGCTCTGGGCTGGCTCCGACGCCCATCGCTGCGAGGAACTGCCAAACGTACACGTCTTCGCCGGTGTTCACGGTTCCGGGGAAGATGTATGGAAGAGTGGGTTCGATAACGTCGAAGAAAGAGTTGTAGGTAGAGAGCCTGTATGTGTTAGCTGAGGTTTTTATAAATAAGGTCTATTTCGAACATACCAGTGGTTCCACTCTTGGTCGTCGACAGTGGTGGCCTGCTTAATAAGCTCAGCGCGACTGAGAAGCATAGTCAACATGCTGACACCAATGCGAGTACGAGCATCAATCTCGATGTTAGTCTTAGCCATAATCAAGGCAAGCAGAGCATCAACAATATCCAAGCCAGCCTCGTTCAAGAATCCAAACAGACTCGGCATAACCGCCAGAGAGAAAAGCTCGATGTTCTCGCGAATCTGCGAGGTGAGTTGCGTCTCGCCCGGTGCAAGCAAAGCCTGGCGAACAACATCCAGCTGATCCAAATGTACAACAATCATGGTTAAAATCGTAGTGCGCTGCTGCTGCGTGATGTGTCTGAAGACTCGTGGGATGGCCTTCTTGCCCTTGCTGAAAGATAAAAATGCGATAAAAGGATGGGTAGCGGTTGCACCAATGGGCTCGTGAACCTTGAGGTCCTGCCAGAGTTTGTTGTTGAGTTTCTGCGTCTTCTCCTGCCAGTCCATGTGGAGGCCAACGAGTGCTGGGTCGACATCCTCAGTCAATGGTGGTGGAAGGTGGCGATCGTGATCCTCCATTTGCATCAAGGTGTTGTACACGTTCTCGATATCGCGCAAAACAGTCTTGCGGTCACTGCTGCTAACCACCTTTTGGCGATGCTCGTTCTCGTTACGCTTGATGTTGAGCAACGGCTTTGGTGTCTTGGAGTTGCTGAACGAAATCTTGCCCAAGCTTCCCTCGATAACGAGCTGCTTGTTCTTGGGCTTGTTCTTCGCTGCCTCAACGGCACGCTGGACCTGCTGCTCCATGCGCTGCATGTGGTTGTCTCCGCTACGCGCCTGCCTCCTCATGCCACCATGTCTGCCACCGGTCTGGAAGAGGTAAGTCTGAGCAAAGTTGGTCAGAGGCTGGTTAGGGTGCTGCCTGGGTCCTCCACGGATTTGGTTGTGAACTTGGTAATAGAAATCTTCAGATAGGGAGTTGTCGGTGCCCTGCTCGTTGGGGTTACCAGTGGCAGTGACGAGCTGTTGCAATTGGATTCTGGTGATGAAATTCTTGTCCTGTGGAGTCATGAGACCATTGTCCTTGGACAAAAGGAAAATCTTGTGGTTGCGCTTCGCACGTTTCGCGTCTTCCATCAAGTAAGCCGCACGCTCCTCCTCATTAAGGTGAGATAATTGATGCGGGTGCGTAATGATACCAGAGTTGTTGTGGCGATGGCCGGGTCCGCTAGGTGGTCCTGGGCTCGGGCCTTGTCCTGGTCGTCCAGCTGATTGAGCTTGAGCTTGTCGCTGTTGTTCACCAGAAAGGCGGTTCGGGTTCTGGAGGATCTGAATCGGCGGAGCTTGCGCTTGCGATGTGGCGGTGACTGCCTGGGCCGATGGCGCCTGAGTTCTATGCAGGATCTGGACAGGCTGGTGTGCGTGAATTTGTTGGGGTTGTCTGTCCTGAGGTTCATAGTACTGGCCATTCATAGGGCGTGGTGGCCCTTGCATTTGCTGGCCGGCATGTTGGGGGAATTGCTGAACATGCTGGGGAAACTGCTGAGGCTCTGGGTACTGCTGATATTGTTGCTGGTGCTGGAACTGGCCCTGTGCGAACTGCGCATCAGGGTGCTGGGGCTGCTGTTGTTGCTGCGGAGCAGGTGCGGTCGGTTTCTTGGCTTGCGCTCGCATTGCGGCTTCGACCTCTTCCACGCTCATCATTTTGCGAGCAGCCGATGCAGCTGGCGGTTGCGAAGGCAAAGCTTGTGCAGCAGGTACTGTCTTCGAGCTGGTGCCCCAAAGGTCGGCATCAGCCTGCAGATCGGGAACATAGTCGAGGTCCTTGTATTTTTCGTAGCCGCTTCTTGCTGGTTGAGTGTACGTGTGGGATGACTGTGCAGTTGTCACGGCAGCTGTATGTCTGGACGCAGGCTGCTGGCGAGTGAAGCGCATCTGCTCCTCACTGATCGCGTTTGACACCTTTGCTGTCTGGCCGAAGAAGTCGAAGTCTTTTCCAACGGCTTTCTTGGCCGTGGTATCTTCGCCACCGAAGGTGTCGTCGTTGAAGACATCGTCGGTCTCGTCTAGCTGGTCCCCAAGGCCATCGTAGGTATCTTCGAAGTCAAGTCTAAGCAGGTTCAATGTCAGTCCATGAAGCACAGTCCATAGTAGCAGTCCACATACGCGTCGTCGTCGTCGGCACCCGCGTACGACAGGCCTGCGAATGGATCGGGTGTTTGTCCAAATCCTGGAGCTTTCGCGCCCTGATCGCGGTCCCTTGGAAGGGCCGAGTCAAAGCCAAAGAATGACATGCTTATTCGATCCTATCGCTGCCAGCTACCATCCGTTGGTGGGCCTGTATCTGCTACTTCCGGTATGATTTCTGGTGGGGGGGAAGGTTGAGGGTCTGAGAATTCTTATGATTAGCTCCAGATCGAAAAGGCGCGTTGGGTGTAGCTGGCCCTAAACGTGACCTGACGGGAAGAAAACAACATACCGTGTAGATCAGTCTCAATGCGGCCAGATACCAGGTATCGTGCTGGGTGCTTGTCTTGAAGCTGTTGTCTTGGAAGCTGCGGTATACAGTTTACGACGTGTACGTTTCCAGAAGGGTTGATTGATGGTCGTCGTTCGTTTAGTACAAAATCTGCCCCACGTTGTTCAGGTACGTACTATCGGCATTGACGCTAGGATCCCTATGTGCCTACGAAAGTACGAAAGTGCTCTAACAAATAGTAGAACAGTCTAACAAATAGAACAGCAGTCGTCACTTCACTGTTGATCTTTTGGTGGGGACTGAGGGGGGCTGAAGGTACATAGTCACGTGAGTATTTCAATATTGGCAAGGAGAATGCTGTTCGCGGAATACTCTACTATTGTAGTCGTATGATGCCCAAAACTGAATTTAATGTGCGATTGAACATATATAATCTATATTCAATGTATCTACAATATCTAAAGCCACCTGATTTATTGTCTTGGTGATTTTTACATGTGTTCGCATTGGAGTACGTCTGGGCCACGTACACGCCTCGTATTTGATCAAAGTACCTTGCTTCATTCACTAGACCGGCCTAGCCCATGTTTGCGCTGCTACTATACTTGTGGCTTGTCCTCGTAAACCATTTGTCGCCATTACACTTCGACTCTTCCCCTTTAACCTGTTCAAACTCTGAGGAAAAATCATTTCTGTCGCTCTCCTTTGCGGCAGTCTCAGTAGTCTCAGGAACAGCGTTGGCGATTGGCGATTGGCGATTCATCTCTCCTGGTCAAGAGCACCCCCTCGATGACGGACGTGCCCGTGCAGGAGAAATCGGAATTACCACCACCACCATACACTGCCCCTCGGCCTCCTAATTCCAAGAGCATTTTCAAGATGGCTGCCGGCCATGCGAGATACTTCAGATACATTCTGTTCGCCTTCTTTGTGTGTTACCCCAGAACTGGTGCGCTGCTGCATTTATGCTGTAACTAACATATTTGTCTAGGGCCTAGCAGTTATCTACTTCATCTCGTCATCGTCAAACGCAACACAGCGCCTTCCAACCGCACAAGAAATTCTACGACAAGGAAAGGACTGGGCAAACTCCCACTCTGATAATGGCAATACTAAGCCTGCAGAGGCTGTCAGTTCGGAACCTACGTCTCCAAATACGCCAAATGGCTTTCCTCCCGCATCGAGCACCGAGCCGCGAATGAACGCTACGTTCGTTACACTCGCGCGCAACAGTGACCTCTGGGAGATTGCACGCTCCATCCGCCAAGTCGAGGACCGCTTCAACAGAAAGTTCCACTACGACTGGGTTTTCCTGAACGATGCTCCCTTCAACGACGAATTCAAGAAGCTCACCACCGCCCTGGTTTCCGGCACCGCGCACTATGGAGAGATTGCCAAGGAACACTGGTCGTTCCCTCCACACATTGACCAGGACAAGGCCCGCAAGGTCCGCGAGGACATGGCGGAGCGCAAGATCATCTACGGCGACTCGATCAGCTACAGGCACATGTGCCGCTTCGAGTCGGGCTTCTTCTTCCAGCAGCCGCTTATGCTGAACTACGAGTGGTACTGGCGCGTGGAGCCAAGCATTGAGCTGTTCTGCGACATCAACTACGATGCGTTCAAGTTCATGGCTGACAATGGCAAGAAATACTCCTTTGTGCTCAGCTTGTACGAGTACGTCGAGACGATCCCAACTCTCTGGACCAGCGTCAAGAAGTTCATGAAGAACCACCCTGAGCACATCGTGGAGGGTAACTCCATGGGTTATCTCAGTGAGGATGGAGGAGAGACCTATAACAACTGCCACATGTGGTCCAACTTTGAGATCGGCAACCTGAACTGGTTGAGATCCAAGGCTTATACCGATTACTTCAACGCCCTGGATCAGGATGGAGGTTTCTTCTACGAGAGATGGGGTGATGCGCCGGTTCACTCCATTGCAGCTTCTCTCATGCTCAAGAAGGAGGAAATCCATTTCTTCAACGATATCGCATACTACCACGTGCCATTCACTCACTGCCCCACTGGAGAGCAGACGAGATTGGACCTTAAGTGCCACTGCAACCCCAAGGACAACTTTGACTGGAAGGGATATTCTTGTAAGTCTAACAACCCGTCCACTGACACTATTTACGTGTACTGATCATTTCGCAGGCACATCTAAATTCTTCGAGGTTAACGGAATCGCTAAGCCAGAGGGCTACGAGAAGGAAATGGATTAAGTCACTGACGCCTTTAATTTAAAGCGTTTGTGTAATGTAATTCATACATTCTCAAACTGGGGTAGTGGGGCGGAGATAGGGAGATGTAGGAACGACCTGGCGTTTTTGGATGGGAACTGGTTAAAGGGGGCAGCAGTAACTTCACTTGTATAGATAAAGGGGCATCATCTTCGATGTCGAACGCATTGGATTTTGAATTTGGGAGCACAAATTATCAGATCGGAATTCAGGAAATAAATGTTATCCTTGTTTTTAACTCACACAATTCTTCCATTTTGACCATGTAGAGTCAGTCTTAGATATGATAGTTGTACATTTCCCTCTCTCTAACGCCTACAATGTATTGGATACAGTTATTCGCACATTTATCTTCCTCCGCCCCTTGTCATCCGACCTACACCTCCTTATTCTGCAGCCACCTTCTTC
Organism: Pseudogymnoascus verrucosus; assembly: GCF_001662655.1. Lineage (NCBI taxonomy): Eukaryota > Fungi > Ascomycota > Leotiomycetes > Thelebolales > Thelebolaceae > Pseudogymnoascus > Pseudogymnoascus verrucosus. Next base: position 630,296 of record NW_017263655.1, read on the forward strand.
GGCTTCTTCGTCCCATACTTCGAACGGCTCGTAACTCTGTTTCCAACACCACTCTATCACGTTGTTAGCATTATCCAAACTACCTCCGTCCTCCACTCTCCCCCTCTCCCCCATACCAGAACAGAACGAGATAAACTCACCAAATCCAAAGCCCCCCTAACCAAATGATACCTCACACCCGGACAATCCTGCGACCGGCCCCCCCTAACCAACACCACGGAATGCTGCTGCACATTATGTCCCTCTCCCTGAATATAGCAATTGACCACTCTCCCTGTGCTCAACCTCACCCTCGCCGTCTTCCGCTCCGCCGAATTGGGCTTCTTGGGCTTCGTCACGCCGACTTTGAGGCACACGCCTTTGAGTTCGGGCGCGCAGACGGTGGAGAGCGCGGGGGAGGTTTGTTTGCGTGCGCGTTGGGGTTTGCGGCATCCCTGTTGCGGTTGGTTAGTCAGTTGGCTAGGATCAGAGAAGAGGTGAGGTGGTAATGGAGAGCGCAGAGGAGCGTACCTTAGCAACTTGGTTCAAAGTCGTCAAGACAGTAGGAGTGCTACTGAACGCCCTCGCCGCCGGGGTAATCTTCGAAATCAAAGGCGCAGCCATTGGCACGGCCGGCCTCCATACAGCCGGCGTGAGGAAGCGTCGCAGTATCGTGGCGCGCATTGTGTGGGATGGGGGAGTTGCGGTCTGACGGCCTCTCTTGAGGCTCTACGGACTTTTTGGTCGTATACTACGAACGTCCTTTAGATTTAGCGTCGAATTGGAATTCGATGTCACGTGGTGCGGATGAACGTTTCGGCGCGCGCAGGGGCCATGGGATTGAGGTGGAAGGAGGGTGATTAGGTAAGCACGGTTAGTGGCGGGTAGGTTGCAAACGGCCTGCCTCGGACTTACCGTGTCAGGGTACTTGAGGTACCGTGGTATATTTGCGGATTGGCTCTTCTAAGAAGGCGCTTTGGGGGGGGTTTCTTTACTTACTCGAGTACGCTGAGGGGAAAGCCGCGCCTTATTGGGGAATCGTAAAGCGGCGCATACAGAACTAGAAAGTTCAAAGCTCCGGTGCCGCGTATTGCCATGGGCCGCCGACCTCCAAGACCGAGGCAAAGTCCCGTAGTAGTCAAGCGCGGGACAGAGGATGGTTCCCCAATGACCCAATAAACAGCGTCTGTCCCTCTTACACGTGAAGCTGCCACAACCCGTTCCCTTCCTAAGACGCTGATAATTCTCCAAGCAGGGATAACGTGCCCTGTAGCTCTCTCCAACTTTTCTTTTTCTCCTCCTTTTCTCCAATTCCTGCTATTGTGCTGCCTACTTCCCCAATATACGAGTGTGTGACTTCTTTGGTCCTTATCTGCAAGAATGGCTTCGATAGCAAGGGTTTTGAGACCGGCGGCGGCCAGAGCGGCGGTGGTTGCGAGGCCGATGGTTAGGACTCCGGCGGCGGCTAGAGTTGCACAGGCGTAAGATATTTCCAGTGCTTGCAGAGTTGTTCTATTATAGTCCATACTAATTAATACCATAGGACGAGGACCCTGTCCACCACCCAGCCCCGACGAAATGAAGCCATCGACATCACCGACATCCCGCCAACGCCCATTACCCACATGTCCGACATCGAGGCCTCCATGCAAGAAGCCGTCTCCAAATTCGCCGCCGACGTTATCGGGCCCAAGGTCCGCGAGATGGACGAGGCCGAGACAATGGACCCCGCTGTTGTCGAGCAGCTCTTCGAGCAAGGGTTGATGGGCATTGAGATCCCCGAGGAATACGGCGGTGCGGGCATGAACTTCACGGCGGCGATTGTTGCTATTGAGGAGCTGGCGCGTGTGGATCCTAGTGTCAGCGTCATGGTGGATGTGCACAATACGTTGGTTAACACTGCGGTTATCAAGTATGCGAGCAAGGAGCTGAAGGAGAAGTTCTTGCCTAAGCTGGCTACGGGGACGGTGGGCTCTTTCTGTCTGTCTGAGCCGGTCTCGGGGTCGGATGCGTTCGCGCTGGCTACTAAGGCTACGAAGACTTCGTCGGGTTACACGATTTCGGGATCGAAGATGTGGATCACCAACTCTATGGAGGCGGACTTCTTTATCGTCTTCGCCAACTTGGATCCAAGCAAGGGATACAAGGGTATCACTGCCTTCATTGTCGAGAAGAACATGAAGGGCTTCTCCGTCGCCAAGAAGGAGAAGAAGCTTGGTATCAGAGCCAGCAGCACATGTGTGCTTAACTTTGACGATGTTGAGATCCCAGCCGAGAACCTGCTCGGCCAAGAGGGACAGGGTTACAAGTACGCCATCAGCCTGCTCAACGAGGGCCGCATTGGTATCGCCGCCCAGATGACCGGTTTGGCCCTCGGAGCCTTCGAGAACGCCGCTAGGTACGTCTACAACGACAGGAAGCAGTTCGGACAGCTCGTTGGAGAGTTCCAGGGCATGCAGCACCAGATGGGCCAGTCTTGGACCGAGATTGCCGCCGCTCGCGCATTGGTTTACAACGCTGCCAGGAAGAAGGAGGCGGGTGAGGACTTTGTTCAGGATGCTGCTATGGCGAAGCTGTACGCTTCGCAGGTGGCTGGCCGTGTTAGCGGTCTTGCGGTTGAGTGGATGGGTGGGATGGGATTCGTTCGTGAGGGACCTGCTGAGAAGTTCTTCAGGGATAGCAAGATTGGAGCTATCTACGAGGGAACTTCCAACATCCAGCTCCAGACTATTGCTAAGATGCTGCAGAAGCAGTACACTGCATAGGCTAGCTAGCTAGTTAGTAGCTTTGTATATATATGAGATTTTTAAAACATATTAAAAACCGGTGTGGGGTGGAACAATCCGTTCAGTCCATTGTGAATGCCGGTACTCATTCTCGTATTAACCAAGGCAAATCTTGGCGGTATTTAGACTAATTAGCTCACCAGCCCTATAGACGATACGAGGCGCTCAACATTAAATCCTCCGTATCTTACCCTGCATATGGGCTTTAAGGGGAGCTGAGTTGCTGATGACGATGCATTGGGGGAAATCCACTGGGGGGGCAACGAGACAGGCGAGCGAATGAGACGCCATGTTCCCCACCAACATGTTGTTGTGTTGTTGACCTTCCGGAATCGCTGTCAAAAGCAGGTCGCTCAGCCCTGTTTATCGTCCAAATAGAAAAGAATCTCAAAAACAAAATCTTTAATGCTTTTGTAGCAGTTTATTTACTTTTGGGGAAAAAATCTTGGTCCCGGTGAAGTGCGAAAAGTTTCTTTGAGGCATTCACGCGAAATCTGGTTGAACAAAATCACTCATTGACCCCCGCACAAGGTCGTCAAAACTCACGTGTAGGGTGCCTATTAACCACCACCACCACTATTTCTTACCATATTAAAGGAAAACCCTTTATCTCCGCCAACCCTCACAAGGACTCTGAGCCCTTAAATACCGGGCTATCAGAGAACTCACATTTCCACTCTGTGATACCACGAGAGTGCGAAATATTTAAGGCTCACTTTCAAGCTTCGGCACCCGATTAGCAACCGGGGTCTTATCGACAAGTTCGACCGACGTCAAACGGGCGCCTCCCTCCCATTAACCCCACACCAGAGGGACCTTTCCGAACGCCCCCCAAAACAAACACCACAACCCCGACCGCGCCCTCGACGACGCTCGAGTCCTCAGCAGCCATGAATACCGACGAAGAGGCGCTCAGCGCCGTCTACAAGAAGATCGAGCGCGAGAAGGCTCTTATCACCGCCGCCAATGCAATGCGTCAGCAGACACAGAACGAGCAGGTGCGCTCGAAACTCGATACGCAGATGCGAGAGGGCCGTCGGAATATTCAATTCTTCGAGGAGAAAATGCGGGAATTGCAGATTAGGACCGTGGGTCAGAATATGGATAGCATGCGCCTGGGTGGTCCGGAGGGGAGCGGGCAGCAAGGTGGGGGTCTGAGGAACGATAGAGATGCTCCGCCGACGCCGCCACCGAAGGATTCGAGAGGGAATTATATTGAGCAGAGTGGAACTGATCAGGGAGGCTATGGGTCGGGGGACTACAGTACGATGTTCAAGAGCGAAACCCCCTCGGGGATGATGCCACCAAGACATCCTTACGCACCCCCCGCCCCAGGATCCGCGATCCCAAAGGCGCGCGCAAACTATTCGAAGCTAGGTTTGTATTTCTGGATTAATTTATTAGTGGTCGTCGAGCTGATATTTGCTAGATCTCATCAAATACGATACTCCTTATCTTGGACCCCGCATTCAGCTCATGCTGTCGCAATTAGCATTCAAGCTCGATGTTGAGCAGCAGTATCTCAAGGGTATTGAAAAGATGGTGCAGCTATACTCGATGGAGGGCGACAAGAAGAGCAGAGCGGATGCCGCGGCCCGTCACAAAGACAGTACTCAAAAGATCATGCTGTTGAGGCAGGCAAAGAAGAGATATGAAGATCTTCACATTGACATGCAAAGCAGCGCTGATGCGCCAGATGGTATGTGGACAAGTATGGTATGACCAACATCACGGCTAACAACACATAGATGATAGCATCAACACCCCCAATCTGCGAAAACCTCTTACTGGCCAATTGTCGATACGAGTTACTGCCGTGAAGGATGTTGACCATGCCGCCACGTCGAGGTTTTCCCGAGGACCGGAAACCTTTGTTGCCGTCAAGGTCGAGGACAATGTTGTTGCCCGTACAAAGACGTCGAGAACCGATCGATGGGATGGAGAAACCCACAACCTGAATGTCGAGAAGGCAAACGAGATCGAACTAACAGTATATGACAAAACCGGAGAGCAGGCTCTTCCCGTTGGCCTCTTATGGATCAGGATATCCGATATCGCAGAGGAGATGAGACGAAAGAAGATCGAGGCCGAGATCAACAGCTCGGGCTGGGTGTCCGCCGATAGAATGGGATCAGGCAGCGCTGCCCCTGCCCAGAGTCAACAGTCGCCCCAGTTTGGAGGACCTACCAGCCCTGGAATGCAGCCTGGGTTTAACGGCGGCGGCATGGCGCCTGCGCCCAACCCTTCCCTACCGCCGCAACCAATCGATGCTTGGTTCGCATTGGAGCCTTCGGGACAGATCCAACTGTCCCTCAGCTTTGTGAAGCAGACCAAGGACAGGCGGCCATTCGATGTTGGACTTAACCGTAAGGGAGCCATTCGCCAACGTAAGGAATTGGTTCACGAGATGTTCGGTCACAAGTTCGTGTCTCAGCAGTTTTACAATATCATGAGATGCGCACTTTGCGGCGACTTCCTGAAGTACTCTGCTGGTATGCAGTGCGAGGACTGCAAGTACACCTGCCACACGAAATGTTACTCTAGCGTAGTTACGAAGTGCATCAGTAAATCCAATGCGGAGACTGATCCGGATGAGGAGAAGATCAATCATCGCATTCCTCATCGTTTCGAGAAGTTCTCCAATGTTGGCGCCAACTGGTGTTGCCACTGTGGTTACATGCTGCCGTTTGGAAAGAAGAATAGTAGGAAGTGCAGCGGTAAGTCTTTTCTCTGGATATTCCAGGCTCGTTACTAACGAATTGGCAGAATGCAACCTCACAGCTCACGCTCACTGTGTCCATCTGGTTCCCGATTTCTGCGGAATGTCTATGGCAGTTGCCAATTTGCTCCTGGAAGGAATACGGCTCGAAAAGGCGAAGCAGGACCAGAAGGGGAAGTCTGGCCATCAATCCAACCTCGCCGGCAAGACCCTACGTCCTGTAACTGCGAAGTCTCCCGTTTCGTCCCAGGCTCCAACGCTGGACCAGCGATCATCTTACGGGCCAGGCGACAGGTTACCACAACAGTCACCAACCTATGAAGGTGCATCTGGTACCTCACAAGAGTCTATCAATGCGGCTAAGGCTGCATACCCCTCACAAGTCCAGCAGCAGCGCCAGGGAGGTGACCGCATGAGCGCGGCTGCTACAGCTGCATCCATAGCTGCAACCGCAGCCATATCCGGCCAACGACAAGGTTCATACGATACCTCTAGCGATTACAATAGAGCATCTGGAGGATACGCCGCACAAGGCAAGCCAGGTTATCAAGAGCGCCCAGCCCAGCAGTCCACTTACAACCCTGCGGATTATGCGAATGTCGGCGGCGTTGGTGCTTATCCTCCAGCTCTGCAGCCACCGCTGCAGCAGCAGCACCAGCAAGGCGCTCCTGTCATTCCACAATATGGCGCTATCCCTGTGGCTGGGATGCCTCCTGGAGCCGAAGCTCAAATGGCGAAGCCACAGGCACCACCGGCAGGCGCAATTGCTACTCGCAAGCCTATTGTGACGCCATCCGCTACCGAAGCAGGCGCAGGTGGCCGCATTGGCCTCGATCACTTCAATTTCCTGGCTGTGCTTGGTAAGGGTAACTTCGGTAAAGTCATGCTTGCGGAGACCAAGGCGAGCAAGAGGCTGTATGCTATTAAGGTCTTGAAGAAGGAGTTTATCATTGAGAACGATGAGGTTGAGAGCACAAGGTCCGAGAAGAGGGTTTTCCTGATTGCCAACAAAGAGCGCCACCCCTTCTTGCTCAGTCTTCACGCTTGTTTCCAGACGGAGACGAGAGTGTACTTCGTCATGGAATATATTAGCGGTGGTGATCTCATGCTTCATATTCAACGTGGGCAGTTTGGTACCAGGCGTGCGCAGTTCTATGCTGCTGAGGTCTGCCTGGCGCTGAAATACTTCCACGAGAATGGTGTCATCTACAGAGATTTGAAGCTCGACAATATCCTCCTTACTATGGATGGACATATCAAGATTGCAGATTACGGTCTTTGTAAGGAGGATATGTGGTACCAGTCCACGACGAGCACATTCTGCGGAACGCCTGAATTCATGGCACCTGAGGTGAGTAAATTCTTTTCCTACTAAATTATAATGGTTGCTAACCCAATTTAGATCCTGCTCGACAAGAAATACGGCCGCGCCGTCGACTGGTGGGCATTCGGCGTCCTAATCTACCAAATGCTCCTCCAACAGTCCCCCTTCCGCGGCGAAGACGAAGAAGAGATCTACGATGCCATTCTGGCCGACGAGCCCCTTTACCCCATCCACATGCCCCGCGACTCCGTTTCGATCCTTCAGAAGCTCCTCACCCGCGAGCCCGAAGCCCGTCTCGGTAGCGGACCAACGGATGCACAGGAGATCATGAACCAGCCTTTCTTCCAGAAGATCAACTGGGATGACGTTTATAACAAGAGGATCCAGCCGCCGTTCTTGCCGCAGATCAGCAGTGCTACTGATACGAGCAACTTCGATTCGGAGTTCACTAGTGTTACGCCCGTGTTAACCCCGGTTCAGTCTGGTAAGTTTTATTGTCTTGTCTGCATATTTAGAGTTGATACTAACGATTCCCCCGTTTAGTCCTCACCCAGGAAATGCAAGAAGAGTTCCGCGGCTTCTCGTACAGCGCAGATTTCGTATAAGATTCACGACCAGCCAAAACTTCAACGTTTCGGAATGATAACATCACATCCAATCTACCGCACACACCGCACATCCACCAACCGGATGGCACCGTGTTCCGGTCCAAGATTGGAGAAAACCAAGAAAAAGCAGACACCATCTAATTTGACTCAATCCGCAAGTGGAGCCAAAAAGGGACGGACCGGTGTGCGCGGACGGATATGATGCGCATATTGGGAGATCAGATCAGCAAGCCGGTCAGGGGAAAAGGGGAGGTGGAGAAGGGGGGGGGGGCTATGTTTGGGAAAAGGGAATAATTGGGGGAGATGAGAAGAATGAGAAACGTAAATAAAGATTCCCGGTCTCTTTTTTAAAAGGAGGATCAGTTAGCGGGGCGAGGGGGAAGGAATGATGATGATTTTGATGTATAATCGGCATTGTTTCGCCTCTAATAATACCACATACCCTCTTTTTCGTATGATGTTTCTTGGGGTGGGTGTACTGAGAGAGTGGTTGGATTTGTGTGTGACGCGCTTTGTTTTTCCCTTAGGAATTCGTTTATTTCTTAGGGAGTTTGCTGCAGTCGAGCGTTAGGATTTGAGCTGCAATGCACACCCCCTCTAAGCGCCACTTGTTTCGTAGCAATTCCCCACAGCCTTGTCGTTTTGTACTGCAAGAACTGTAACGACAACCCCTATAGACGCCCTGTTTTTCTTAGGAAGTTCCTACTGCCTGGCCTTTGCTTGTGTAACCCATAAGCGCCACATGTTTCAGTATTTTTCTCACAGCCTCGTCTGTGTCACCACAACAATAACTACAACTCCTATCGACGCTTTCTTTTTCTTAGCGATTTTTCTTATACCCTCTTCTGGACTTCAAACACATACCGGGTATGCACTGTTACCTCCCCGTAGTTTACTGGGGCCCTTTCTCGACCTCAAGCACACACATCCCGCATGCGCTGCCTCCTAATTTGCCACAGCCTCGTCTTTGTCTAAGAATTTCAACAGTAACTCCAATAGACACCATCTTTTTCTAAGTAATTTCGCCATATCCTCAGCTTCGTTTCTTGGCCTTAAGCACAGTCCCCTAGGCACCGACTCTGACTCTTACTCCTGCTCGTAATTTCCCACAGCCTCGTCATTGTCTAAGAATCCTAGCTGCAACTCCAACAGTCTCTTTCTTTTTCTTAGCAATTCGTAAGGCCGAGAACCACAGCCGCAGCGTTGGTTATAGGCCACAAGGCATACCCCTTTTGTTATACTTTGCAAATTCATGCAGCCTTGTCTCTGTTTGTGAGATTTTGCCATAGCCCCTACCCCATGTGCACTGCCTCCCCTATAATAATTGCGCACAGCCTTGTCTTTGTTTCTGAGTGTTAGTAAAAAGAAAATATGATAGGGTGGATTAGCTTGTTAGGCATCCATGTGACCCATCTGTAAACATGAGCTGTGTTGGACATTCGTAGTGGTGCTGGGCATGAGTGGTGTTGGGCATAAGTGGTGTTAGACAATAGAGGTGTTGGACATTTAGCGGTGTTGGACATTTAGCAGTGTTGGACATCAGCACTGCTAGACATTAAGCGACAGCCTTTCTAACATCCTTCTGCCTTCAGCAAATCGTTTATTCGCGAATCTTTTCAACTGTTGTAATATCAACCTCAAATGAGGTCTTAGAGGTTTGAAATGGAGCTTGACACTAACCGCCCAACGGATGCAGAGGCGTGGACTTATCTAGTCAAACATGGCGACCACATCACACAACCGCTAGCACGAAATGTCCGACTTGCCATCATTGAAGTTTTGAAAAAAAGGTGGGAAGCACAATGTCTTTCCAAAATCAACCTCCGTAATTTTGCCTTGATATGGTTGGATCCTGGTTATAAGATTTTGGCAACAAAGCTTGCGATAGGACCAGCGGCTGAGGTTTTCGATATCGACACAATCTATGAGTTGAAGAAATGTAGGCTAGAAGGTGTAGGTTCCAACTGCACAAACATTGATTAATGACTGTCGCTGATAGAAACACAGTACTGGGATGTTCATTTGGAAAATGGTATACATTGGCTACAGATGGTGTTCAAGGAGTCGTCACTCATTTCTCACGAGGACTTCAACGAGATACTCACGTGCGACTACTTGTATGATTACGAAACCGGTCTTAACAGACTGTTTTGGAATGGGGGCGAAGTTCACAAAGAGAGCAGTCGTAGGGAGGAGTTTCTCTCCCACCTTTCCTTGGCGGAATACTCAGGAGCGTACAATACCATCACGAGAGACCAACCGAATCCGGCCTGGGATTTTATGATGATCATGGACGAAATCAGAGAGTATGGAGAATTTGCGAACAAGATAATGCTGCATGTCGCATTGTGGTACGATCCAGATCTAAAGAAATCATCCTCGAGGCAAAACATCAAGGAGCCGATACATCACCATCTAAAGGAGCCTTTTACAGAAATATTGTCCGAAAAGCCCCATGCAGATGCGAGCGATGACTGGGAGTCAAAAGCCCTTGGTTTGCAGCGGATTGTCGTAGATTTTTCGAAAGAAAACAGACCGAAGCGGAAAGGGCTATTCATGGCTAATACATTGAGGTTTAATCAACCTCCTGAAGTATATCATGAGCGCTTTGGCAAAGGGACGTTTTGGGACCGCCTTGCTCAGAAAATTCACCGCGAAATGCCTGAGATTCCATTTCGTCACCCAGACCTCCTGCCTTACAATAGCACAAATGGTAATATTTACCACTCCGATCAGCGCCGGGCACCATCATCAACCCATCCCATGGAAGATGTCTCGTCAATAGTGGATCTAACCACAGAAAAAGAAGGTCTGGTCGCTCCAGAGATTGAGGATTTGATCATACAAGAGTACTGCCCAGACACGTCATCCAAAAAAAGGCTGTCAAATCATGGGCTCCGCACAAGCAACTCAACTGGGAATAAGCAAACTCCTTCGGCATCGACTCACACGAATCACCTTGCGCCTGGAAAGGACGATCCATGGGCATATACATCTCCCCCCCCTCTCCCACCAGGATCAACAGGCCTTCGAAAACGCAAATCGCCCAACGGGCTCACACCTAGTGGCAGTCGTCGACGTAAACTCGTCAGGCTCAAGCTTCAACAAACTGCTGTCGTCGGTGAAACGTCTACTGGGCCAAGCGCTAGCGCCAGTGATGGACAGCAAAGTCCTATTGACCCCACACCCCCGCCACAGCGACGGAAGATGAACACGAACTTAGAGGAAGACAGAGAATCCTTCCGTTTGCCGTCTCAGCCGCCTGCACTGACTGCCCCGCGGGCACCAATGTTCAGTATGCCTCCGGAAGAAATACCCCCTAGAACCACAGAAATATCAGAAGTGGAGCCGCCCCTTAGTGAAGGCATGCAGGCGCCGCCACCTGGTGTGGTTTCTTCTGCTGCAAACAGAGGAGAACCCCTCCATTCGGCATCTCAGTCAGCCCCCGCTATGACCACAGAGATATCACAAGCCGGGCCTCTTAGCAGTGAGATTAAACAGGCAATGCGGATTATGCTCGACAAGTTCGCCGACGAACTTAACATCGAGGGGCAGGTCGCCTCTATCCAAGGTCAGATCGCAGGGATATCACAAGCGGGGCCGCCACTTAGCAATGAAGTTAAGCAGGAAGTGAGGACTATGCTCGACGAGTTTGTCGACACGCTTAACATAGAGGGGCAGATCTCAGACATGATCGAGCAGGCTGTAGAGCAGCAAGTTATCGCTGACATAAGCGAGCGGGTCGACAAAATGGAGGACCAGATAATTGCTAACAAGCTTATCATGGAGAAGCAGGCTGCTGCTAATGAGCTTGATATAAATGATCGAGTCACTGTTATAAATGGGCAAGTCGTTGCTATCAAAGAGCAGGCCGACTCTACGAAGGAGCAGGTCTCTGCTGTAAAGAAGCAGATCGAGGTTGACAACGCAAAGGAGCAGGTCGCTACTATAAAAAAGCAGGTCGACACTGATAGGCTTAATACGGAGAAACAGGCCACCGCTATGAATGATCAACTCAACGTTATGAAGAAGCAGGCTGACGCCGACAAGCTTGCAATGAACGAGCAGGCAGCCACTATGGAGGGTCAACTCAACGCTACGATAGAACGGTTCAAATCTGACACGCGTAACATTATTAAGCAGGTCGTTAACAAGCTTGACATGAAGGAAGAAGTCGACGCAATTAAAAAGCAAGTTGCTACTATAGAGGGGCAGGTCAATGCCGACAAGCTTAATATGAAAGAGCAAGTTGAAGCCATGACAGCGCAGGCTCACACCATGAAGGAGCAGGTCGACGCCATAAAGGATCAGATTAACGCCGATAACATAAAGGGGCAGGTCGCTGCTTTTAAGGATCAAATCGACGCTATGGAGGAGCAAGTCGAATCTGACAACATAAAGGGGAAGGTCGCCACTATGAAAGAGCAAGTCGAGGCTGACAAGCTGAATATGAATGAGCAGGTCGATGCCATGAAAAAACAAGTCGAAGCCGACAAGCTCAAAATGGAGGGTTTGTTCAACGCCGAAAAGCTTTATATGGAAGAACAAGTTGCCGCTATGAAAGGCCAAGTCGACGCTATGAAAGTACAGTTCGCCGCCATGAACGAACAGGTCGCTTCCATCAAACCCACCAAGATATCACAACCAGAGGCACCCTCTAAAACCTCGCTAGAGGCAATAGATATTGTGAACGAGTTCTTCGACGAGCTTAGCATGGATGACCGAATCGCCGTTGTCGATGCGGTCCTCATCGAGCATAACGCGTTGGTGTTCTTGAGGGTATCGGCCGGCACAAGGAAAGCGTGGCTGTATAGGAGAATTGGGATCAATAGGGATGAAAGAGATGGAACAAAGTAGTTTGGAGGGATTGGTATGTATGGAGTGCGAGGATTTCGACGGGAAGGGTGAACAAAGCTATGGGCATATTTGGACAGTTATTTTTGCTGTTCGCGGAAGCAAGGGGATGCTTAATGTGGAGGAGTGCGTTTTTACTTTATACCCAGGGAGAGCATTTATACGATTGATCTTTTTACATAGCTATCTCTTTGCCACTATTAGCGGGGGATCACAATGGTGCGAGCTGGAATTTCTGTTTGCTTTTTTACTGTTAGTCGCTGTAAGGTTTAATGTTAGATATTGGTCTGCCTTGCCAACGAAGCTACATATAAATAACACTATCGAATTCGTTAGCCACGAGATTGCTACTCTTCGAGTATCACATGCCCCATTGCTAACTCTGTCTGTGATACCTCATCTCACATACTTCCGATCCCAAGTCACACCGCCTCGACGGGTAAACACAGCATATGCAGACCGGCATGGAATTCATATTCTTCATATATTGTAATATACAGTATCTACATCTAGTTCGGGCGAAGTATGTACATGACGGCCAGTCCCGCAACAGCAGCACCAGTCGCCAGGCCCTCTAATGCTACAAGCGTGACATCTTGTTTCCGCAGCGAGACCTTCTCCTCGCTGAAGAGATTTTGAACTCGCGCTACACAGGGCGAAACCAGACCCTCTTTCCAGGTGTTTGGCTGGCGCCACTGCAGCGAAAATTCGGGCGTCTTAACTTCCGTCTCTAATGGGGCCACCTCGGAGCTACCAGTCGTCTCTATAATCCCAGCGGCAAGCTCAGGGGTAGTTACCCCTATCGACTCCACCTCGAGGCTTTGCTCTTTTGCCTCCACGGCTTCTACGCCCGCGGCACCAGAGCTAGCCTCTCCATCCTCAATTCTTAAGACTTCCCTCTCCCTCTCTAGCGCTGCCAGAACCTTATCCTCAAAGCCCTTCGTCAGCCTCTCCCTCCTCCACGGCTCAAACCCAAACTGGAACACCAGAAACAACAACACGTTAACCCCCATCAACCCCCACGTCCCCCACGTACTCATGCGCCTGATCTTATCAGACCAAATCTGCTCCTCATGATACCTCGCCAAAATAGCAGCATTGAGTCTCGACCCCGCCTGCTCCGCCGTCCTCTCCGCATCCGCCAATCTCTGCGCCGCCTCCGTCACCGCATGCTCATTCCCATGATCGCTGCGATACAGACTCGTAAAACGCTCGAGGTCAATCGGCGTCCACGTATCCTTCCTCGCCAGCAGCGTCGTGACCTCGCGCTGGCTAGCAGCGCGATCCGCAACGAGCTGCTTGTAGTTCTGGCGCGAGACGCGGACTTCTTCCTGCGAGGACTCGAGGTGCTGCTCGTGCGCTGTGATGGTGCGTTTTAGGGCCTCAATGCCGGAGTAGCCGGTTAGGTCGTTGAGGTGCTGGGAGGCGAGGAAGATGTTGCCTTGCAGGTTGTCCATTATATTTGTGAGGCGCTTGGAGATGTGGGAGCGGCGGCGCTCGGTGGCGGAGGGGAGCTCGCCATTGTTGGGCGTGAGGCCATCGGGAGGGGGAGCCGCGGAGGAGGATTCGGCCCCTTGCTTTAGGTCTGTAGCCGTGGGTGAGTCGGCGGAGGAGGAGGAGGGATGCGGTTCAGATTGTTGAGATGCGGTGGGTGGGGCGCCTAGGTTGATCGGTTCGCTGGAGGAGGAGCTGGAGGGCGTGCTTCTCTTCTCATCGGCAAAGTGGCGTCGTTGTTGGGAGAGGTAGTGCCGTTGTATGCAAGTCAGGGCTTGCCTTGGGCTCTGGATGGTCGGCGTGGCTGCATGTCGACAAGCTGAGGCCGGTGGTGATTGTATAAATATGGAGCGCGCTGCATGTCTCAGCAATGGTTGTCGCATATCCAGGCGTAGCCCAGGAGAGGGATTGAGGGATTGAAGGGCGAGATGAGAGGTGAAGGGTGAGGTGTTGGAGTGTGAGGTGTTGCTGTAAGAAAAAGATAGGTCAGAAGAATAGGGAAGCAATCACCCGCTTTCGAGACATTGAAATCGAATATCGGACGGAGAGACCAATAGAATAGCCGCTGATGTACCTTGCACAGTGATTTAGTATGTACGGGTACCTCTGCGTACCTTTCCCGTCCTACCGCCACCACCAACCACCAACCACCACAACACAATCCCACACAATCACTTCACCGCCTCCGTAAGTGGTAGGACCCTTGGAACGAAACACGGCACCACCCCGCGGCCGATCGTTATCTTGCTGGCTACTGGCCGCCGACCGCTGCACCTACCCGCGACTATATATCAAATATTTCATCTTCATCATTTTCCCCGTCCCCCTTTCCAACTTATTTATATATTTATTTTTTCCCCTTCCAACTATATAAACAGCTGTAACGTACGTTTCCCGCAATTCCTCACTCAACCTTCTCTAACACTCCATCATAGATAAGGCTGTATCCCTAACTCAACCCCAATACCCCGCCATCGCATCCATCACCAAACCGCCACCATGGGCTCCTCAACCCCCGCGCAACTCCCCGCCATGGCGACATCCCCGAAACACATCTTCTTCACCGACTTCGACGGGACCATCACCTCTCGCGACTCCAACGACTACATGACCGACAACCTCGGATTCGGCCAGCCCACCCGCCTCGCCCTCAACCGCCAGGTCCTCGCCAACGAGATCACCTTCCGCTCCGCCTTCAAGCAGATGCTGGATTCGATCCCGACGCCGTTCGATCAGTGCACCAACATCCTGCTCGAGAGAATTGAGCTTGACCCCGGGTTTCGCGCGTTCTACGATTGGGCAAAGGCGAATAATGTCCCAATCGTTATTTTGAGTGGGGGAATGACGCCGATTATTCGCGCGCTGCTGGATAAGCTGCTTGATGAGGATAGCAGCTGGATGCAGATTGTGAGCAATGAGGTTGGGGCTCGCCCGGGGAAGAGCATCAATGAGGAGAAGGGATGGGAGATTGTGTTCCATGACGAGACGTGAGTGTTCCTAGTCCTATCAACCCCCTCAACCCCTCTCAACACACCTCAACCAGACCTAGAAGAGACAAAACTAACCCCAACCAGCGGCTTCGGTCACGACAAGAGCAGCACCATCCGTCCCTACGCCGCCCTCCCCGCCGACCAGAGACCAACCATGTTCTACGCCGGTGACGGAGTCTCCGATCTTTCTGCCGCCAAGGAGACTGATCTCCTCTTCGCCAAGAAGGGCCATGGTATGTCTTTCCCCCGCCACTCCACAACACAACACAAACCCCAAACCCGCCTCCCTCTGCCAACATACCACACCATATACCTCGTACGTACTAACACCCCCCAGACCTAGTAACCTACTGCGTCAAGCAACACGTCCCC
Organism: Pseudogymnoascus verrucosus; assembly: GCF_001662655.1. NCBI lineage: Eukaryota > Fungi > Ascomycota > Leotiomycetes > Thelebolales > Thelebolaceae > Pseudogymnoascus > Pseudogymnoascus verrucosus. The sequence continues at coordinate 645,922 of NW_017263655.1, forward strand.
TTCTACGAATTCGAAGACTGGACCACCATCCTCACCCAAGTCCAGAGCATCGTCTCCGGCGCCAAGAGCGTGAAGCAAGTTTCCGCCGAGGGAGTCGAGGCGTTCACCGCTGCGCTGAAGGCTTAAGTGCATATCACATACCTTCTATCTCACACCTCGCATCTCACACCGACTTCATTATCGCGCTTAGAGTGGATGAGCAAGACGTGTGGATGGGGTAGAGTAGGTAGAATTGGGAACGAGTGATGAACGGGAGGGACGTAGTGGAGTGAATTGACGACCGAAAAACTGGATTTAGACGGCGGATTGGGGGTATAGAGGTTACTTCCTTTGGATCTTGGGCCATTTAGAGGGTAGAGGTAGACAGACACCTGATTGGTTACAAATAGACAAACATTTGGTTTTCTCTACACACCTCTACCTCGTGAACTGTCCTCAGCATTGTCGACTGTTCAACTGTGAGCAACATGACCTTCTAGTCATACACGTAGTAAATGGTAGTATTCACCCATCAACCAGTCACTACCAGCATAAACCACACACCATCGTCGAGTAAAGGATATATATTTGCTATGTTCTATGTATACACCCATTCCAGCCTCAATTACCACCACACCACACTCCTCTCACATCCCACAAAAACAGCCACGCCAGTGCTTCACACCAGCGCACCGCAATTGCGGTTCAAAACAGGCATAATAGCCTCCTCCTCCCCCTTCTCTCTCTCTCTCGCAACTCGTTCAAAGCTGCTCTCCGCTCCGCTCCGCTCCCCGACAAATAAAGTAAAAAAAATGATATGAAAATGGGTATAAGGAATGCGATCGCTGATCTTGCGTAAAAAAAACAGAACGAGGTCGAGTCGTCAAAGTCGTGGTCGCCCCTTTATCTGTTATAAATTGTAGCGTCTTTTTATCAAGGCTAGCCTCCGATGATGGTAAGGTCGGTGTCGTTGAAAGAATAAGTGGTTGTTGCTTAAATGTCTAGAATGAGTAATGTGAGACCAGACGGCGTTGGATCTGTAAATGGCCGTGGCTTTTAAGCATTAAGGGGGTGTGAAGTAGAAAGTCGAATAAAGGCCGTAACATGATTGCCAGGTTGCGCCTGGCAGGCATTGAGCGGTGGTTGAATGTGTGGTGTGAATGGTTGTTTCGCGCCTCGAACTTGTCGTGTAGCGTCTGTATTTTCAACTTGGAGAAAGAATTGGGTAATTTTATCTGGAGGGTGTCGGTCGAGGACTTGAGATCGAAATGATGATTGTCGAGTCGGAAAAGGCCTGACAGCAAGAGTGGGTGGTGGTGCACAAAACAAACGCCGTGTCAAACAGAATATAACGCCGTCATAAAGCCGTGCCGTGGTCTGAGCAAAACTGAGTAAAAAAGAGTCCCATGGAAGATTTACGGGTGCGCTGCAGCACTTGAGTTTGTCTCAGTCGATCCGTCTCCCTCAATCGTCTTCTTCCAGTGCTCAGGCAGGCAGACGCAGACGAGTGGGAACGCCTTGATTTCGCCGTTGACGGGCGGCGCCGGGTCCACACGTCCAGTGTTCGAAACACCGCTGTCGCGTTGGGCATTTCTCTGCGCATCCCACTCTTCAGCCCTCTCATCCACAATCACACCAGTTGCCCAACCATCATCCCAAATTCCAACAACCTTGAGCATGTCACCTCTCTCGAGCATGAACTCATCTCCTGCGCGGGGCTGGTACGCCCACAGGGTCGACACCTTATCTCCGGGGTGAATCTCATCCTGAGAGTAGTAGTCTTTGAAATATGCCAGCTGCTCTGACTGCTGGCTTGCAATGCCATGTGGCGAAGAGAGCTCGTTTCCACTACCGGACATAGGAGAAGTAGGATCTTCTCCAAGGGCTGAGCCGCTCGAGAGCGACCCATTTCGGCGTCCAGCAGGTGGGGGGCGAAGAACTCCTCTGCGTTGGTCGGAATGTGGGCTCTCGCCATACTCGCTGGACGAGGATCCACCGTGTCTTCTGCCACGAGCATACCCTGCAGCCGCACCAGCAGCACTACCGCCAACAATAGAACTGCCCCGAGTAGGAGATTCTGAGTGACCACCTTCCAAGGCAGACATGCGAGCAATGCGGCCACCTGGAAGCACTTCAAAGCCTGCAGGTGGTTGGGGGCCAGAGCGGCCAGAGCCAGGAGCCTGGACCATACTGGCACCCTTGCGAGGAGGGCTGGGTTGGTTGAAGACGCTACCATTCTGGCTTCCACCTCGTTTGCGTCTGAGGCAAAACAGGACGAGGCCGATAATTAGAGCGATACCAGCGATTGCTCCGATGACGATACCCGCAATAGCACCTCCTGAGATCTTCTTGGAACCACCTGAGGAACCGGCTGCTGGGGGTGTTGTCGGTGTTGTTGAAGCTGTCGACGATGATCCCGCAGATGAAGATGGCAGAGTAATTGACTTCGTGATGCTGGGCAGGACAACGCCAACACACACGGATTCCGCCTGAGAGTTGTAGCAGCAGGTGTCTGTTGAATTCTGGCCACCAGCCCCACAGTACCCGCACAAACCAACTGTGCTTGTTCCGAAACCGCAGTTATCTGGCTCGTTCTCGATGCCATTAATGCATTTTCCACTGTTCAGCGAATTTGCCGGCAATGAACAGGTGATAAAATCTGCGCGGATCTGTTCCACCTGCTGGTTAGGATCAAACCCCGAGGTTGTGCAAAGGCTAGCATCGTTAATGATCCTTCCTTCACTGAGGGCTTGTTGACTCTGGAGAATTTGTAAGTATAAGGAGCGTTGGTTAAATACCCGGGGTTGTCACTTACGCATGCATCAGCACACAGTGGCTCCAACTCGTCTGCGGTGAGTTGGCAGTTGTCTTTAGAGTTCTGTATTATCGCATTACATATAACTGAAGTGGTAAAGCGTGCGTAAAGCTCGGTTGTATTGGTGATGTCGATATTAGAGCATCCCAGGAGAGTTTGATATCTATACTTCAGGTAAGACATTGCCGGACGAGAGGCTGGAATGAAGGTCCAACTTACTTCTGCTGTACATAAGATGTTTTAACATACGAAAGTAATTTCTGATCGAAAGAAGCGGTGTCTGTAACTGTCTTTAAGAATGGGCTGGAGAATAACGAGGTTAGCTGGGTCGGCAAATTCGCAATCGCTCAGGCCGAAATAGTACATACAATAAGTCTGCCACACCGCCAGTGACTGATACCGATGAAAGATTAAAAGCCGGACAGGCCTTGGAGCCCGAGAGCGAAATGCAATTTTGTTGAGCGAGAGCCGTAGGCACCGTGGCTAGTATCGAGAGCAGCACGACCGACTTGGTCAATCGTCGGGTACCCGGCCCTCCACGTTTGTACGACTGTTTACGATTCCCCGTTGCTGGGCATCGCGTCCCTTCCACCGCCTGGGACTCACGAGCTGCCATCGTCTTCTTGTTGTAGTTTCGATTTCGATTTCGCGCGGTGCGATGACCGGTTTGCCCTCTCCCTCCCTGTCTTCCTTCAGCGTTCGTGTTTTCCAACCGTCATTCAACTCCGCGCTCCCCCACTGTCCTCAATTGTCGAAATGGGCGGCAGGCGCGATCAATTCTCAACAGCCCTGGACAATCCAAGTGGATGAGCCAGGAGATGAAGAGAAAGCGACCGAAAAAAAGAGAAAAACGAGTGACTTGAAGGTGACGGCGAAGAAAGTTGTAAGAGAACAAGAGCGAAAATCGAGTCAATACATCTGAGGCTACGAGTTGGCCGTAGTAACAGTTCGCGATGGGCCTGTAATAGGTTCCCAGGGGGGGTGGGCTCAGTCGATTGGAGCAGGAACGATGGATGATCGATGCCACAGAGCTGGAACTTGTAGGGGAAGGAAGGAGGGGCCACCACACTGCGCTGAAGTATAGAGCGCTATTGGTATAGGATAAAAGGGCCAGGAAGGAGCGAAGGGTTCGGCGCAATAGTGCAAAGCAAGTGCGCCAAGTGCAAGGAAGTAGCACTGGAACGAATGTTTTCCTGCTGGGGGGGAGGGGAAACAAACAGAGGGGTGTACGGAGTACGAGGGGGCTGGGGAAAGGAAAATATTCTGGAGGGGCGCACAGCGCGCATCGCAGCTAGAACACCACTTCAAGCCGTTCAAGCCATTCAGGTACCACACTGTGCATCGATAGCTTCCTGCACTGTACTATAACTGTCCACCACGGTAAGTACTACTGCGCTCTATTTCTATAGTACAGTCCTACTAACAGTACTACTGACAGTACTATACAGTACTATACAGTACTACTGCACCCAGGGTTTGTGGAGCAAGACCTCATGGCTGAAACTGTCATATCCATGATTGGAGCTCTGCCCAGATACCGTCCTGTCCTGTTTATATATTTGCGGGCTAGATTATTGAGAAAGCGTGGGAAAGCGTGGGAAAAGAGTGGGAAAATCCCACTTCAATTGGTTGGGCGGCGGCCCGGTGTGGAGAGCTCATATCGCTTCAGCAAGAGCTCATTTCCCCATCCTGCACTATCGCTGGGGAGAGGCTGTTTGAACTACCGCATGCGGTTAGATGGTGTCGAGACTTAAGCTTACTACTCTGGGCACAAAGTCGTATCCCAGAGTATTCGTGATTCTCCACCATACGGCACGTTCTCCGAAAGGAGATACAAGGGAGATGCCAGTTCAAACCGGGCCGCCTCTCAACTGAAATCCAATCCAATCCAGGGACTCGAGTTACTCAACACGGACGCTCCCTCCCTTCCCTTGCCGTCCTTTTTTTGTGGCCGTATCCACTGGTTTTGCGCCGGCGCCGTGTGGTCTGGGCGACACAGTGGTTTTTGTATGCCCCAGTTGTTTCGTATGCCCCTGCTGTCCTCCTCTATTGAGTGGCTTTCGTGAGTTCGGCAGTCGTCCATGGTGGTTGCACACAACCAAAGCCGTCGTCCCTTGTGAGGATCCGACGTTCTGGCTTTCTGTCACTTCTTGTGTGTCCGCAACTGTTTGCCTGCTGTATACCAATCAATCGTCCCTCCAAAAACCATCGCGGCAGCCCGTCCATCCCGCCTTCAAAGCTGTCTTATCCCCATCCGAATCCGGCGCTAATACACGCACCACCGAACACATACAGAGAAATGCACCTGTACTCCACCAGAAGACCCTTTGAAATGCCGATCAAGATCCCCTATATACCATGCTTTGATCGTCCTTCCTTCGGTTTGAGGCGAGATTTTGAGACAGCGGCAGCTCATGGCCGCCTCTAGCGATTTGCCAGTTGCCATTTATGCATTAATGTAAACGCAATGCATAATGTTTTGGCGCGACGCTGTTATATGTAACAACGGCCACTGTCACGAAAGAGAGCACAGCCCACTCATGCCGCCGGAGTGCATGATAGCGAGTGGTTTGCAGTTCACGGCGTTTGGGTGACAGAAATATTTCCCCGAGATTGAACACAAATCCACCAACGCCCAGAATAGATGGTCGACGGTTCATCGAAGGATCGAGCTGCCAATGACAGATGGCGTTCCTGGTGGCGCCAAGATGCGCTCCTGAACGGGTAGCAGTCAGGTACGATCGGGATGACGATACTGCACGTGCCCCAGGGTTTAATGGCGAGGAGGTTCAGGCAAGAACGGCTTTGCGACAAGACAATAGGTCTGAGGGGTATCGAGACGATGATAATTGATGCTATATGGGACGTTAGCTAATACCTTCTCAGAGGGATGAGGCAGATGTGGAGTAAGTATAGGACTGGCAAAGTTGCTGCGACAGCATTCTCATTCTGCCTCTAATTAGTGGCTGAGTGAATTATGATACAGATAATCGGATGATATCATGCAATCCCTACAGCGTGCCACGATCGACGACCAACGCCTGTGGGATAGGGAAATGTCGGTAGGCACAAAATCCAGTTTCTGGTGTAAGTCTACTGTACATTTTGTAGATGGAGTTTGTATTAGGAACTGTTATGGCTGCCATTATGGCTGCCATTGTGGATGTGACACGTGACATCGAGTCAATTTGATGGAGGTTTTTGATAACCTACAACAACAAAAGGGCCATTACAATTAATAGGGTATGTGTCAAAGAGGGGTATGGTTGGTGCATGGATTTATTTATGGTTTTTATAAGAATATTTGATGATTCGAGGTAGTAAATGTTAACATTTTAATATTTTCAAATATGAGGCATTCAATAATATGATAAATATTTATAAATATCCAATATAATTAACCCCACACTTTTCCTTCACGAAAACACGACTAGGGACACCCAAAATAAAACAAGCTGTATTACATAGTAAAAGCTACTAAATTTGTACCTTACCCATTAACCTCGTTATATGTTACTGATAGTTGAGGTCATCAGCATTCTATGACGTCTTGATCGAGATATTGGTTCCGCCACCTTAACTGATATCAATATCCCCCAAACGCCTGTAAATCCAATCTTCAACTTATTACCATCTTCTAAAATCTACTGAATAATAATCTAACAACTACCACAATGGCAAGACTATCCCACGTTGGCAACCCATCGGTGTACGAAGCGGGCGACCAGAGAGGTCCGCGAACAGAAGCTGAGCAGCGTCAGCATGGTAAGATATTTATCCACCTAGGCAATCATTGGGCGTCTCAGTGATTCCAACGTTGCTAACGGAGAGACAGACATCGAAGTAATGAAGGATACTGGGCACACAAGCAAGAAGGCCGCAGAGCACGAGCATAGGGTTAGAACTTCACATGCGCCATCATGAAATATACTGTATTCTGACCAGAGACAACCACAGACGTCGCAGCAGAGAAGGGAATTTCCTCATAAGAGAGAGGAAGAGAAGGAGACGGAGATGTTGAAGATAGATCCAACGCTGCCGGTAAGATGATTGTCGATTCCTCCATCTTTCAAGATTCGCCATCTCCACCACTGAGGTAGAGCAACGTGTCTAAGCTACACACAAGCTTTCCCATCAATATATTGGTAGAGATAAAGGATGAGGGCTAACCCAAAATCTATAGGCTCAAATGCACAGCAATGAACCCAGCCGAGGCGCCAAGATTGATAAAGTGCTGAAGAATGAAGATGAGGCAGAGATCAGACAGAAAGATGAGGCAGTAGCTTTTTAAACATGGTCTAAAATAGAAATAGATTGAAGACGATATCATTTCTGTATGCAAGCCAGTAGCAAAGAGTTCGATTTTATATGTATGTGTGAAGAGTGCCCACTTACCACTCCACATTCTTGAATCTCTCAGCCTTACCCCACAAAATGGGCTAACACGAATTTGGGATCAATGAGAAACTAAAGGATGAGCTGAGAATCTGCGCAGCGATTCTGATTTATAGAGCAGAAACATAACCATTTAATATCCAAGCGATAAAATTAAAATTACACTTTGTTGTGCGTGAAACCAGATATCTCATCACCAAACACCCACAGCCTCGCCGGTAGCCTGACGCAACGTCACGATTCGCGTAACCAAATCGGGAGAGCTACGAGCTCCAGGCCAGCCTTCCAGGAACCACCGATCCACGACCACCCCTCACATGCGCCACGGACACTCTCTCACGATAACAGATGCCCCGACCCTAAACATCGCTACTCCACCATCTGAAGGGCAAAGAGAAGGCTAAAATTTCATGTCCATAACCGTTCGCCCGTGACGGGTACACCACCGCCGCCATGGGACAGGGCTTCTCGCTGCAGGCGCTCTCGGCGGGGCCGGGCGGCATAGACGTGCCTGAGCTTTCGGACCTGACGTACGAGAAATCCATGGGGTCGGCGCGGTTTATGAAGAGTATCCGAGCGCGCCATGACGATGGCGTGGTGCTGGTGAAGGTTGTCGTTAAGCCGTATGTGATGAAGCTTGACAAGTATAGGAAGAGGATTATCGGTAGGTTTCTGGCAGCTGCACCGGTTTATGAGGAGAGTTACTAACTGGGGATTATAGAGGAACGAGCGGCGCTGGCGGATATACCGAATGCTCTGGGCTACGAGCGGATTATAGAGACGGAGAATAATGGATACCTGGTTCGACAGTACCTCTACAGCTCATTATATGATCGCATGAGCACGAGGCCGTTCCTGGAAGATATAGAGAAGAAATGGCTGGCATTCCAGCTGCTATGCGCTCTACGTGATTGCCATGCGAGAGATATCTTTCACGGCGACATCAAGACCGAAAACACCCTCGTCACATCGTGGAACTGGTTATACCTGTCCGATTTCTCATCCTCGTTCAAGCCCACGACACTTCCTGAGGATAACCCTGCCGATTTCTCCTACTTCTTCGATACCGCGGGAAGGAGAACGTGTTACCTTGCACCCGAGAGGTTTCTAAGCCCAGGCCAAGAGGCTGATCCAAAGGCTAGTATAACTTGGGCCATGGATGTCTTCAGCGCCGGTTGCGTGATTGCGGAACTCTTCCTGGAATCGCCAATCTTTAATCTGAGCCAGCTTTACCAATACAAGAAGGGCGAATATGATCCTCTGACTCGAATTAACGGCATCGCAGATAAGGACATACGCGACCTGGTAGCCCACATGATCCAGCTCGAACCCGAGGCGAGGTATTCTGCGGAAGAATACCTGAATTTTTGGAGGAATAAGGCGTTTCCGGAATATTTTTACGGCTTTTTGCATCAGTATATGGGCGTGATTACCGACCCCACGTCAGGGCGAGCACCTATTACTGGCTCCTCAGTAAACCTAGGCGAAGCGGATGACAGGATTGACCGAATCTACTATGATTTTGACAAGATATCGTACTTTCTGGGCTACCAGAACTCCAGATCAGAAGGAGAGGAACATCGGCTTAATGCTTCACAGTTTAGGCTCCAGCTCCTCCCTGTGCATTTAAGCATCCCAAACAACGATCACCAGATCTCGAGCTCTGGAAGCCGACCTGAGGATGATGGGACTCTGATATTCTTGACAGTCGTTGTATCATCAGTGCGGAACACAGCACGAGCAGCCACACGGGCGCGGGCTTGCGATCTCCTCCTTGCTTTCGCTGAACGCCTAACAGACGAAGCCAAGCTAGACCGAGTTCTCCCATACATGGTTTCGCTGTTAAACGACAAGTCTGACATCGTCAAAGTTAGTGCAATTCGCACACTCACCCAGCTTATGACGATGGTCAAGGTGATCTCGCCAGTGAATGCCCACGTCTTCCAAGAATACATACTGGATCGCATGGCTCCATTCCTCGCAAACACGAAGACAAACCCGAGCCCGATCGTTAGAGCAACGTACGCGGCATGCCTGGGAAGCCTTGCAACAGCCGCATCCCGATTTCTAGATATGGTGGCAACGCTGAAAGCTGATGGGTCGCTGCCTACGATTGACCCAGAAGCAGATGGGAATGCACCGGTTCTCTATGGACTCTTTGACAGCGCCCGCGCGGAGCTGATAGAGATATTCGAGACGCACACCAAGGCGCTCATTACGGATGGCGACTCGTCGGTGAGGCAGGCATTTCTGGGCTCCGTCCCGGAGCTGTGCATGTTCTTCGGGACTGCGGACTCCAACGATATTATCCTGAGTCATTTGAACACATACCTTAATGGCAGGGATTGGGAGCTGAAGTGCGCTTTCTTTGAGACTATCGTCGGTGTTGCAACGTTTCTTGGTGGCGTGACACTAGAGGAGTTTATCTTGCCATTGATGGTACAGGCCCTCACCGACCCGGAAGAGTTTGTCGTTGAAAAAGTCCTGCGGTCGCTTGGCCACATGGCCGAACTCGGTCTATTCCAACGGTCGAAGACCTGGGAGCTAGTCGACGTTGTGGGCCGCTTCACTATGCACCCGAATATTTGGATTCGTGAGGCAGCAGCTATGTTCATATCATCGTCAACTAGCTTCTTATCGATGGCGGATAGGCAGTGTATAGTGCTACCATTAATAAGGCCGTACCTGAAGAGCGACATTAGGGACTTCTCGGAGTTGAGGCTTCTTGATGCCTTGAAGAAGCCACTTCCTAGACCTGTACTTGATCTGGCGAGTAATTGGGCATTGAAGGTTGATCGGGGCGTGTTTTGGAAATCTGCACCCAAGCAGAAAACATTCTCGTTTGGATCTTCGAATCATACTATTCCGTCTTTCTCGGCCAAAGATACGACGCAGAATGCTCTGGCCAAGGTCCCCAAAAACGAGGAAGATGAGCACTGGATTGTACGACTACGAACCCAGGGAATGATGGCCGAGGACGAGTTTAAGCTGGTCGCCCTGCAAGAATATATTTGGAAAACGTCTCATTTGAAGACGAAAGAGCCGGTTAAGCACCCTGAGTATTTGAATGAGGTGATAAACCTGCGGAAGTTTGGTATTACGCCTCAAACCGTCATGTTTGACGAAGGATTTGAAGAAGCCCCTGGAAGTGGCAAATCACCTTCAGTAGATGCCGACAAGACGACCCACACTATCGCCGATGCATTACTCGATGCTTCGCTGACGATAGATGATACGTCGTCTCGATGGAGACAGAAGGGATATAGCAACCACCAGGCGCGCTTGGAAGAACACAATTCGACACTATCTGCGTCTGATAAAGGATCTAAAGAACCATCCCCTGCGAGATCACCACCAGGCAATGCTATGCAGAATGCGAGACAAAGTTCTGCTGCGAACCAAAGGCAAAGACCGACTTCTGACCAGTCAAGAGAGCCCCGTAGCAGTGGCAGAGCAAGCGATGATGATTCTGTGTCAATTACAAGCACTAGACGTGGCGGCCGACAGCAGCCGTCAAATGGTGCTATGTCTCTCCTCGGCCGGAACGATACAGCCAAGTCTTTCCCTAAAACGAGCACTACATCTACAAATGCCTTTGGTAGAGTTGAAGGCCCATTTAAGGGTACTAGCCACCCGGCAGCTGATCATGATCTCATGCAAAAGACTGAGGAGGCCAAGAAGAAGGATATCAAGTATCGCGCGGCGCACACATATTCTGGCAATGACCCCAGCATCCTTCAGATGCTTGACGCCATGTATGTTGAGAATTATCCAGACAACGTGCTTGAATTCGGTCCTATGGTTACGCCTGTCAGCCGACGCAAACCCGTCCAAAGAAGCAATATACAAGCAGTTGAAAAGCCATGGAAGCCTGTTGGCATACTTGTAGCACAGTTCTCTGAGCATTCTGGGCCTATTAATCGAGTTGTTGTGGCGCCAGACCACATGTTCTTCCTCACCGGAGGCGATGACGGGACTGTCAAGTTGTGGGATACCGGCAGACTCGAAAGAAACATCGCACATCGGTCACGGCAGACTCATAGGCATGCAGCGGGGGCTAAAGTGAAGGCATTGTGCTTCATAGAGAACACGCACTGCTTCGCAAGCTGTGCAACTGACGGGAGTGTCAATGTTGTTAAGGTCGATTTTGTATACCGGACTGGTGTCGCCTCTGCCCGGTATGGAAAGCTCAAGGTCATCCGCGACTACCAGCTACCAAAGGACGAGTATGTTGTTTGGTGCGACCACTTCCGCGTCGAAACGAGCTCAGTATTGATGCTAGCGACCAACAAGTCGCGCATCATTGCCCTAGATCTGCGAACCATGACGATCCTCTACGAGCTGGAGAATAACGTACACCATGGTTCTCCGACGTGTTTCCTTGTGGATAGAAAGCGGCAATGGATCTTGATTGGTACTTCTCATGGCATTCTTGACTTATGGGATCTAAGATTCAGGATTCTGGTGCGGAGTTGGGGAGTGCCAGGCGCGACCTCTATTAGCCGCATATGCTTCCATCCGTATAGGGGGAGGGGTAAATGGGTATGTGTCTCTGGTGGGAATGCCCATGGAGAGATAACGGCATGGGACTTGGAGAAGTTTCAATGCAGGGAGGTGTACCGTTCAGGAGGCGGCGAAGATAGACCCCCAAGATCTTATGACCCTTGGCCGGTCGACGATGACAAGCCAGAGAGCATGCTGGAGCGCTTTGCAGCTACGCATGACCTCACTACAAGCAATGCGTCTGCCCAGGGAGCCTGCGCTATGGTCACAGGGACAGATGCATACGAAGACGGCTCGGAGTTGAAGTATGGGTTCATCATTGCCGGTGGGGCGGACAGAAAACTGCGGTTCTGGGATATGGCAGATTCAAAGCACTCTGAGATCCTTAGCGGGCAGGAGATTGATGACCCCAAGCCTGTTTACACGATATCGAGGCCCACCACTGGACTCATAGTGAATGTCGAAAGGCTGCCTCGGCCGCAACCCACGGCGCAAAACGCAGCCGCTGGATCTCGAAGTTCGTCGAGTAATAGTAAGGGCCAGGACAAAAAGTCGTCGCGGCCTACGGTGATGTCGTTGCACCAGCAGTTGTTGCTCAGGACGCATCTTGATGCGATTACTGACGTTGCACTGATTGAGGCTCCGTATGGAATGACGGTTTCTGTGGACAGATCTGGGTGCACATATGTCTTTCAATGAGTGTTTAGGAGTACTGGAGACGGAGTTATAGATTTGCATGGGGAGAGTTGAATGGCGCAGAGGTTGTATAGATACCAAGGATACATTTAGTGAAATATTATTATACAGTTTTAGACATGCTCTCTGAACGAATTGGAATTGTGATACTGAAGTTATTTGTGTTAGGATCTCGCTATCTTCCTAATTCATCCTAATTAGTACTAGCGCAAGTTAATTCATAATTTTGAAGCTATCATCAGGCGCGGTCCAACCTTCAGCCTTGCCGAAAACCACGAGACACCACAATCCCACCGATTCACCCACGCCCACACCCCCCACCACCTCTTTCATTTACGATCCGACTACCCGCATGCCACCGACACTGAATCTACATAGGTAAACGTCCAGACAAACCGCAGCAATGCGTCTCACCACCGAACTCATCCAATCCTCCCTATCATACCTCAATCCCCTCAAAGAGCGAGAGCTCGACCTGCGAGGTGCGTTGTCCCTGAGAAGAACTGATACTACACTTTGAGGCGAGCAGAGTTGATATCGATATCTGGGATTGCAGGTCACAAAATACCGAGCATCGAGAACCTGGGTGTTGCTGGCGTGAGTTCTCCATTCCCCCTCCTCCCATGTGGCATTATACGTCATATTGGCTTTCTTTGGACTTGGGGCCGCATACTACTGCTAGATAAGAGAGAGCTATGGACTGACAAATGACAGCCACAAGATGCGATCGACTTCACAGACAACGACATCCAGCTTCTAGGCAACTTCCCCCTCTCCCCGCGCCTCTCCACCCTCCTCCTCGCCCGCAACCGCGTCGCTCAGATCCAGCCCTCCGTCGCGCAATCGATACCGAATCTCACCACCCTCATCCTGACATCGAACAACATCGCCGAGCTAGCTGATCTCGACGCCCTCGGCACACTGCCCAAGCTCACGCACCTGGTGCTGTTGGAGAACCCTGTTACACGGAAAGAGGTAGGGAGCTCTCACCATTCTAGGAGATATCTGGGGTATGTGGGGATAGAAGCTGACGGGATAAACAGCACTACAGACTCTGGGTCCTCTTCCGCTGCCGCGCCGTCCGCTTCCTCGACTACCGCAAGGTGAAGGACGCGGAGCGCAAGCAAGCGGCGGAGCTCTTTGGAACGACATCCGAGCCCTCGGAGCTCGCGAACAAGATTATGGGTATCAAGTCGAGGACGTTCGATGTGCCGTCTGCGAACGGTGCGGCGGCGGCATCGAACAAGAATTACAGGGTTAAGTTGACGGATAAGGAGAGGAAGAAGGTGGAGGAGCTGATTAGGAACGCGAAGAGCTTGCAGGATATTATTAGGCTGGAGAAGGAGCTTAATGAGGGGCGCGTGCCGATGGGTGCACAGGGTGCGGATGAGATGGAGGAGTAGGGTGGGGTGGCTTGGATAGTCCTTTGAGGGTATGCATCTGGGGCGTTTATAGGAGGTCATGAAAAGTATGGCGTCGGCCGGGTACGTTGGAGAGTCTTTAGACTGTAAATTATGATCTGAGACGCGCAATGCTAAGAGACATAATATGACTATATATTCCATCCGTGCCCTGGCTAGATTGTTGCAAGAGGGATAATGTTACAACTCTTTAATTGCATAAAATAACTGTGCCGCATGTAGCACTTCCTTTCCACTTCGCTGTCCCCGCGGACGGACTTTACTGTTACTATACTGTACATCGCTGTCTACCGAACGCCTTCCTCGCCGCCAAGATGTCCAAATATGCACTCTCCCCCAAGCACTCTTCCAGTGGTGTTCGCACAACTATCCCGCCTCTCCACTTATGTCATGTGTCCCTTCCATCTCTTCACTTGAACTCCACTGCGCGTTGCGAGATCAATAATCCAATGATCAGCCCAAACAGTCCCAACACCGAACTGAAGATCTCAATAACGAGGATCTTAACAAATCTGTCCCCATATTAGCAAGAGCTCTAAAAATCCAACCCTGTACACGCCCCCCAGGGATAAACTCACAAACTCGGATCCGCAGCATCAGCCAGCGCGGCACCGCTACCGTTAATCCCGACGCTCACGCCGCAGATGAGGTTGCACATGCCGACGGTAAGACCGCCCCAGAACAGCGCGTAGCCGGTATAGTAGTTGCTCCCCGAGTAGATGGCATCGCCCTCGACGACGTTGATCTTGGACGAGAAGACGATAGACATGATGACGCCGTAGATGGCTACGACTTCGCAGAAGATGATGGAGATGAGGTTCTTGGTGCGGATGCGCGGCGCCTTGACGCCGCCACCGAGGATGGACGAGCCGGTTATGAAGATGCCCCTGTGAGATGGGAGTTAGCGGGTGTGAAGGCAAAGATGAGAGGGGGGTGGTTACCATGCGGCGCCGATGACAGACAGGCCAATGCAGAGCCCGATGCCCAAGTCTGCCCAGGCGTAGGGCGAGACGTCTTCAAGGAACTGTCCGACCTGGATATGGAGTTAGCTACGTCGCCTGTCGTAGACTGGGAAAGAGCGTACATTGAATGCTTCTCCATCGCCAGTAAGGAGCATATCTAAGCCGCATAGGTTAGCTGCCTGGACCTCAGGGTGTCGAGGGGTTGAGTCTCACAAAGTCCAATCACCGCGAGGGTGGACGTAGAGCCAACGACGCCATATGTGATACTCATCTTTGCAATGCCTGGAGCTTGCAAAAACAATATGAAAGAGAGTGGCGGCGGGGCGAGTTGGTGAAGCTCAGCTTCGATATCGAACTCACTGTACAGGTATCCCAAGCTTGGACGTCGCGAATTGCACTCTTGTCAGGTACAGGCGACCGTACGGACCTTTGGGCCACACACGTAGCGTGAGGCTCTGTGCTGACTAACCGCCCCATTGCCTTCACCCCGCCTCATATAGACTCATCCTCTTCTCTTCTTCCACCAACGTCCCGTCATCGTCACCAGAAAAGACATTCACGATGGCAGCGAACGCCAGTCCCTTTTACGAGCTCTACCGCCGTAGCAGGTACTGTTACGCTCTTCACCGCAGCTTTGCTTCACCGAACTTGGAGTAGTGCTAATGCGTTTGCCTTGGTAGTGTCGGGAGGACTCTGATGGATACCCTCGACGAGCTGATCGGAGAGCGCCGCATCGAGCCGCAGCTTGCGATGAAGATCCTGAGCCACTTTGATCGAAGCATTACGGAGGTGCTGCAGGATAAGGTGAAGGCGAGGATGACGTTCAAGGTATGGATGGCTGGGGGGACATGGCTGCGACAATGGCAATGGTACTGATGAGGGATGATATAGGGACACCTCGACACCTACCGCTTCTGCGATGAAGTGTGGACCTTCCTGATCAAGGACGTGACGTTTAAGATGGACAATACGAGTGTTCATGCGGACAAAGTCAAGATCGTGAGTTGTGGGACGAAGAAGGATTGAGATGCCTCTTAAGGCTATGGCGAACGAACACGAAATTGCATATATGTAGGATGGATTAAGGCTACGAAGAGGAGATCGTTCTTCATCTTACAGCAGGAGTTACTGGTCTAAAATGGGACATGGAAGGGAACGGCGTTCGTGGTTGCTGGCGGAAATAGAAACATCACATGGTGTGACTGAGTCAACCTGGACTGAAACGGCTGGTAATTTGAGATACCAAGATGTTGTTGTAACTGCATAGACAGAAATATACACAAACCATCAAAATCCAAAGCCAGAGAGTAAATAAACAAACCATTCGTGACAGTATTTACCTTTGAACATACCCCAAGTAGAGAGAGCACACTATAAACATGCGGCTAAACCGCCGACCCGCCAACACCGGCACCCTCCCGGCTCCGCCCCACATAGACCACCGCACCTAAGTCCCCAGGGCCTCGCACCAACGCCGCAAGCCTACCAGAAACAGTACGTACGTCAGTACCACGGGCTCCCCCACCCACCCACGTCCCTCACCACCATTCCCATGGCCTCCGCATCACCCTCCAGCGCAACCAGCACCTCCTCCACAACCGCACCACACCCCCGACAAGCCCTACGCTCCCGCAACCTCCCTCCGCTCCCTGAATTCACGTTCCCGCCGTCCCCTGGACCCGAGGACAGCGCGCCGACGACGCCGCGGGTGCAGATAGAGCAGCAGAAGAAGAAGGAGGGGGATATGGCTATCTCAGATTTGAGTAAGAAGGCGCAGTGGATTACGTTTGCGCTGTCGAGTGGTGCTTGTGCGGCTATCAATGGGGTGTTTGCTAAGCTGTTCGTCGTCTCCCTTCCTGTGTGTGTGGTGGTGAATGCGATTACTGATATTGGGTTCGTGATGATTGTAGGACTACGACGGAATTGACGACGACGTTTGCGACGTTTCTTGCGGGGCTTATTAATTTGGAGAAGGGAGAGCAGGCATTTGAGTATGCTATTCGTGCGGTAAGTTTTCTTCAATTGCGTAGTGATTTACAGAGGCAGGACAAATTGTGCCACCAAGGTTATTAAATTTGGCTATCGGGGTCCCCACGATATTCGAGCACCAATCTCTGAAACTAGAAGCTGACATACCCTCTCTAGATATTCTTCGCCCTAAACCTAATCTTCAATGGCATCGTAAGCCCCCCTTATGTCACCCCCACCCTCATCCTCTGCATTCTAACATAGACCCCCCAGATGTGGACGCTCTTCACCAAAGCCCTCTCCCGCTCCCCCTCCACCACCCAAGTCGCCATCCTCAACACCTCCGCAAACTTCATGATCACCGCCATCCTCGGCCTCGTCATCTTCTCCGAATCCCTCCCGCCCCTGTGGTTCGCCGGCGCCGCGCTGCTTGTCGCAGGGAACGTCATCATCGGCCGCCGCGAGGAGAAGGAGATTTCTGTCGCGGGAGAGGATGAGCACCGCACTTCTGAGGAGGGGAGCGGCACGTATTCGGATGCTGGTGAGGGACGGGCTTTGCTGGCTGATGATATTGAGTTGGAGACGGATGGCGAAGACACGATGCCCGTTAAGCGGAGGGACGACGAGGATATCCTGGACTTGCAGATGCCTCCTGATGAGCCGAAGAGGGTCGGCTAGGTGTGTGTGATTGGGTTGTATAGTGTCTGGCGTTCGATACCTTGGGTTAATAGATTGTATATATAAAAATTTCGTTGGCACCCCCCAAAGGGCCCCCGTGGTGCCTGCAGCTAGTATTTCGTGTAATCGAAGGAGGTTAACTTATCCAACGTTACTGTGGCGTATGCATCATCATATGCGATTCAATTCCACCCCATCGTCTGGTATATCCTCGGTGCCGTCCATTATCCCCGTTCGCCGCTGTGCACTTCCCCTTCTACTCACGTCGCTATTCAATCTGATCCTCCCCCGACTGACTGTGGCCAGTTTATCACTTGCCCAGTCTGCTCCACGCAAGATAAGGCCCCACAGCCACTCCTCTTGTCCCTCCACAATGCCTCTATCATCGACCCTCGGGGTTTCACTCGCCTCGGCCTTGAACTGGTACTTGAGGCAGTCCTTCACCGTCACAAGACCCAGTACCTTTCCGCGGTACTCAATAAGGATCACGCGCGGCCCAATCTTTCGGAACATATCCATTACCGTCTCAAGCGGGAGGCGGGGGTGCACGCTTACGGGCGTTGGGTCGACGAACCGTGAAAAGTCGACGGAGGAACTAGAGCCATCAACAGTCACGGCCGGCGTGAGGGGAGTGGAAGGCGTCTGAGGGGCGAGGGACGCGGAGGAGGCAGGCGCTGCAAAGTAGCAGCGCGCAGTTGGGAGAACCCCGTGGTTTTTCTTGACGCGGTCGACGGCGTAGCGCAGCTCGGTGCGGCCAATGTACCCGACAAGGATTTTTGCGTGCCGCTCCTCGACAACAGGGAAGCCTTGGAACTCTCTGTCGGCAAGAACAGCCTCGATGTCGGCCATGGTGCAGCCGGTCGTTGGGAGGGTGACGGGATCAGACGTCATGACTTGTGAGACTGGGACACCAAAGTTGTGCTCTTCTTTGTTGTCGAGGAATGGGAAGCCGTTAAACCAAATCATCTGGTCGGCGATGCCGCCTTTTCCAAACAATTCGCCAACCGCCTTGGTGACGCCGACAACGATCATAGTTGGTAGAATGTAGGTAAGAGCACCTGTGAGCTCAAACATAATGACCACCACCGAGACGGTGATATGCATGATGCCAGAAAGCGCCGCTGCTGAGCCGAGGAAGGCGTAGGTACCAGGGGTGATGCATGGAAGGTCGGGGTCGCAGGCGGAGAAAAATGCGGAGGTAGGATTAGCATCATGAATCGCTTCCACGAGTATGCCGACCGCGCGGCCAAACGAGGCGCCGATAGCCATAGATGGGACGAAAATCCCGGCTGGCACCTTGCAACCATATGAAATGATGACAAGGCTGGTACGGATGGCAGTGGCGAGGATGAGGGAGAAGAACATAGACCACCTATGCTTGCTCTCGCAGAGGCCGTGGTAGTCTTCGCCGCCTTCGCATTCTTTGAAAAGAATTTCCATGGACTCGGTCATGTCGATGCTCAAGAATATGCTCGGAAAGCAGATAATGGCAGTACCAACTGCCAACAGCGTCGCTTCCAGAACCCCATGCTTCGACAGATACTTCTTTCGAAAAGCCTGAGCCCTTAAATTCCATTTAATGACAAACGCTCCATATAAGCCGCCGAATATGCCGATGATGATATAGAATATCACTTCGAAGAAATGCCATGATCGATCATACCTGACCTGAAACATGACGAGCTGGCCTGTTCTGAAAGGGTTCATGGCAGACAGAACCGCTGTTGCTACCAGGCAACAGAAATATGTACGCCACATAGTCTTCAGAGGAAAGTGCGGAGACATCTCCTCTAAGGAGAATAGGACACCTCCTATAGGACTGCCAAAGGCGACTGCGACACCTGCAGCGGAGGATGCGCTCAGAATCTCCCGAGTCTTGGACGCATTGCGCTTGTATTTGTCGAATAATCTTGATATAACATTTCCAGTGCACACAGCATAGTGCACACTCGGGCCCTCCTTTCCGACTGAGAGACCAGATGCGATAGCGAGAGGTAGGCCGATCGACTTGATGAGCAGAGTCCACCATCCCAGGAAGCCTTTCATAACGAACCCAGCGATAATGCATTTAATCTCCGAGATTCCAGACCCGGCGGCGTATGGCGCAAAAGATTTGACCAGTGTCGCTGATGTGAAAGCAAATATCCCTGCTGTAAGAATATACATCAGGTAGTTGACGGGGGCGATCGGAGTCCAGTTGTGCCATTGGGGGCACCCATTATCTTCTCCCCAGCAACAAAAGTTCTGGTTTAGGTAAAACCCTGTGGTACAATATCCAAGTTTGATATCCGACAACCATTCTGTGATGATGTTCAGGAGTGCCGCGTTGAGGCCAATCGCAGCACCTATCAAGGTGACGACGATCCAACCCTGACCCGCATTGTATGCCTCCCATAGCTGATATCTCCAGCCAGCCTTGCCACCTCTTGTAAAGAACCTCGCATTTTCTCGCCGCCGCGCTTCGCGTCTCTGTTGTTCTCGGGCAGCATCTTGTACCCAATCTGTAGATCGTCAGTTCGGCACCACAGGGCGGGTCGAGTGTATTAATAGACAGAGCTACGAACCTATTGTTGTGAAATCCTTCGACATTATCAGCTTTAGTTTTCATATGGCAAACTGGAGCAAACGCACCTCATATCGTTTTATCTCTTCTATTTCCTCATCTATCTGGTGTTCTGCTCCAGTTGGAGCTGGGCCCCCCTCGCCCAGGTCAGTCGCATTGGAGACAGCGATGGATATCCGACTTGCGACTGATGGGCGTCGTGGGCGCAAAGTGGTCATTGAAGACGATGATGCTTGTCGACTGGTCATAGATACGACCTATACAGCCATGAGGAAAGAGCAATAATAAATGGACATGAGTGCCGTCGAGAAATATATGCCGCGTACAACCTCTTGCGTGCTGTGCCTGGAGCTTGCTTGGCTTGTCCACACTGTGACTGCGGCCGCTAGTGCAACCACCCAACCTACCACCCTGCACGTACTTTGTCCACTTTAGTAGCCTCGACGCGTCTTCCGATTGAGCGCGATTGTGCATGTAGTAGCACATGACATGACAAACTTCGAAATACGAAATTTCAGTATATTGAGAACGAGTCCTAGGGCAACACCAACGAGGCACCTATACAGACTGGGCATACTGCGGAATTACGTGTGCTGTAAGTTATGAAAATTTATTCTCTCAAGGCGTGCTGGCGGTGCTGGAGCCGGTGTGTCAATCTCCTGTCAATCTCTACGAACAGGTGTTGAGATATTTCACTTGTCCTATGGCATTTTGGAGATATCTGACGTTTTCTATTTCGTTTTGCACATGGGATTGTCTCTTTCATATGGGATTACTGGGGTTGTGTGGCAGACCCCATGTATACGACACTGCGGTATTCACATAGTGCTTGAGCCTGTCAGCAACCTGGATGCTGTTTTATTCTGCTTGAACATAGCTAATACGCCTCATCAGAATCATAAAAAAGCTGTTATCCAGCTTGTACCGTTGGAACACGTTTAAATCTTCTCCATTTCCCCCAAATCGCCACCATGCCATCTTCAGCCATCCCGCCCAGGGGTGATACCACCGGGACCTCACAACTACCCCGTAAGTGTCGTCCTTCCGGTCCAACCAGCCCATTCTAACTCCGCCCAGTCTCGCGGGTAAAGCGCCTCATAGCCCTGGACCCCGACATCGCCGCCTGTTCCAACCCAGCCGCATTCCTAATCGCCCTAGCCACAGAATCCTTCATCCAGCACCTCTCCACCTCCGCCCACAGCGTCGTCCGCTCGGAGCGCAAACCCCGCAAGAACATCCAGTACCGCGATCTCGCTGCGGCAGTTGCGCGTATGGACACACTCGAGTTCCTGTCCGATGTTGTCCCGCGAACAGTGACGTTCAAGGAGGTTAAGGCCAAGAAGGCGCGCGAGGGCAAGGAGAATGGGGAACCAGGATTGGATGCTGGACAGACTACGTTGGCGGCTAAGGGATTTGAAGCCGTGGTTGCGGAGACGCAGAATGGTCGGAGAGAGTCTGTGCAGGTGGATGGCACTGAGGATGCGGATGACGAGGATGCGGATCCGGAGAGGCAGTTGCAGATGGAGAGTCAGGATGCCAGGACGAGTTTCGGGAGCGAGCCTAGGCAGAAGAAGGGGAGGACGGATGGGGATGGGGATGTGGATATGAGTTAGGTTGAGAGTGTTCTCGGGTGAATGGCGTAATAGGATGCATGCATTAGGATAAATATGTGACAGCGGCTTAGTATATCATGAAAGGATGTTTTGTGTTGGTTCACATTAACTCGAACTTATAATTACGGTGCTCAAATAGGTCCCATCAAAAGAGCCTGCACTTCCTCACCCTTTCCAATTTTGTCGCCAATTGGCAAACATAGCAGTGCATTTGCACTTTTCAAACTCCCAACCATCGAGCTTCTTTGCGCCCCAGTACTTGTTGCCACAAGCCTCCCATTTCTCCCAATACTCACTACCGCACGGTGATATTCCTTTCTCTGCTTATCCAACCTAATCTCATGTCCAAGAAGCACTGGTACTGAAGGCAACCCGGCCGGCTGCACCCCACTCGCAAAATGCAAGCTAGGAAGCACGAAAAGATGAAGTGCCACGACAGCGCTCGCGGGATTGCCAGGTAAGGAAAATACCAGCTTCTTGACGGGAGAACCATCGTTGGATTTTACCGGCACCGTAGCAAACGTCGACGGCTTTCCCGGCTTCATCGCTACGCGCCCGAAATGTATCGTTCCCCCAAGCTGCCTCTCGATCGTAGGCTTGAGCAGATCTAACTCGCCCATTGAAACACCACCTGAGGTAATGATAACATCGACCTGTCGCAGTGCAGCGCGAAGAGTTTCCTCAAGCGATCCAGGGGTATCACTCGCGATTCCGAGGTCTCGTGCTTCAAAGCCCCAGCTTCTGACAGCAGCCATGATGGTGGGTCGGTTACAATCCCTCACTTCTCCCAGACGAAGGGGCCCAGGACGATCATGTTGCACGATTTCATCTCCTGTAGAAAGGACACCAACAATAGGGTGGCGGTAAACGTTGACTTCTGTTCGGCCAACGGATACCAATAATCCTAGCTCGCCGCCTGTGGCAGAGATCTGGTCGCCCTTACGGAGGATAACAGACCCTGATTGGATATCACTGCCAACCTCACGGATATTTTCGCCGACCTTGACGTCTGTGGCTAAGATCTCAACTTCCTTTTCTTCTGTACCATCCTCAGAAGTCGATTTGAGGGCTGTGTCTTCAACCATAATCACCGACGTAGCTCCTGGTGGGAGAGGCGCGCCGGTGGTGATCCGAGTTATTTGCCCCTTCAATAGAGGTTTGATCTCCCCCGGTGCAGCATGAGAGATAGATGCAACCGGGAATACACCAGCGGAGCTCTCTCCTCCTTCGGGAGCAATGACAGCATATCCGTCAACGATGCTGGCCCTAAACGCCGGCACGGCCTCAGTAGCGGTGACATCTTCAGCAAGAACGAAGCCAACAAGCGAACCATCTACTTTGGCGGATATTATTTGAGGTGCTGGAGTCTCATTTTTGATTAGTTCCAAGGCATGGCTAACTTCAAGCGTTGGATACGGTGACGACCGGTGTCGTCGAGACGGGCCAGCCGCGGGGTCATTAGATTGAGGATTATCCGTTTCTCTTGTGTGCCGGACTGGCATTGCGTGGCCATGGCCATGGCTATGTGAGTGGCTATGGTCATGGGTGTGCGAGTGACCGTGGTTGTGGCCCTGGTTGTGCCCATGATGACCAGCGCGAGGCCCGCTAGAGCTTATTCCAGCCTCCGATTCTAGCTTTTTGATGCCTCCTGCGTGCAGAGACCTCGAATCCGCCCCCGCTGCTTGTAAGCATGCATGGGGTAGGAGCTTCAAAATACACTGGAGATTCTCCTTGGCGCCCTTTGGGGAGCCTGGAAGGGTGATAATGATGCTCTTGTTGCGGACGCCAGCGACGGGGCGTGACATGAGTGCAACTGTACTACGTATTAGAATGCAAATAATTTTTAAATCTGGGAATACAAACATGGTGTTATGGCGGCCGAAGATGAGAGCATTCCATATACGAGGCCTGGGGCCTGGCGATGTAATAGTGGTGAGACAGCCTGTCACGTAATGAGCAAACATCCAATATGGCATCGTGTAAACATTCAACATACTTCTGGGGTAAGGTCTGCGACAGCAAATCCAGTTCCTCCAGTGGTAATTATAACATTGACCGGATTATCCTGGCCGGCCCAATGCTTGATAGCCTCCTGTATGTCCTCGACTACATCGCCGACGATCTTGGTCTCCACAACATCCCATTCCCATTGACCGCCCGCCTCTTGCTTAAAGACATCTTTAAGGATGTCGCAAGATTTATCAGTAGAAGGATCCTCTACAGCTGTGGTAGAGACTATAAGTATTGCTGCTCTCAGCGTGTTTTGCGACATCGTGTTGGGGTTGTGATGCTAAGGACTATGAACGCATGTTCTGGTGGGGGAAACATGGGGAAAGTTGGGGTCAATGTGTCGGCGCGACACGCGGGAGGCGCCGTCCGCCTTTATCGACGATTGGTGGGACGACCAAACATCACATCAACAGCTTCAAACTCTCGTTAATAATTATTGCTTTTGCAATATCCTCATAGTATCCATTGCGCCTTGCTAATATGACAGATAATTCTACATTACCCCGCAATATCTATTATTTTTGCCCCTTTCCCTTTGCCTCGTTCTCACCCAATTCTCTGATGAACACCTTCACCAGACCATCTGGGCTGAAGTCCTTTCCGTCTTCAAATCCAGGAGATACGCCGATAGCGAGATATTTCCCGTCGGTGCTAAATGACAGCGCTGCTACACTTGTAGCATACTTCTGATATTGCCTGATTCTCCTCTTCGCAACGGCATCCCATAGCGCAACAACGCCATCTCCGCCACCACTGGCAAATGTGCCGTGGATAGGGTTAAACGTCAATGCGTTGACGGGATACACAATATCCGAACCATCCCCCGAAGAGTCAGGTTGGCGATGGCACTTGAAAGCGTACTTCCTAGCCTGTGACGAATCCGACGGGTCAAACCATTCCACCGCGACACGGCCCTCGATTGATGATGTTGCGTAACCAGCGTCATTTGGCATGCACGCCACTGCTCTTGTCATGAATTTCAAAGAACTCTCCCTCTTTTGCCATGGCTCGACCTCGCTCTTGCCATCGGTCGTTTGTGAAGAGAGTAATGCTGTGGATTTCAAGTCGTAGATATTCACCAGACGTGATGCCATGGCAACGACAAGGCGGGTTGGAGATAGTGAAAGTGAGAATGGCTTTGCGGGCAGTGGGATTGTGGTGGGTCCTTTCGAAGGGTCGGAGAGGAAGTGGAGGTGGAGTGTGCTATCCCATGACGAGGAGATGAGGAGCGAGTGCTCTTTGCTGTATACAACGCGGTTGGCGGGTGCTTCGTGGGTGCTGAGAACAGTTTGTTCGCCGGTACTTAAATCAATCCTAAAGTCAATGTCAGAATGTGTTACCTCCTAGACTAGGCTGTGAATTTACGTACCGCTTCACCTGCCAATCCATGCCTGCTGTGAAGGCCTCATCGTCGCCCGCGCCAAAACAGGTATCCAGCACTGGAGCACGATGCTCATATTTGTTCACTAAGGTCCCAGAAGCATTTTCTCCGCCTTGAACTTCGTATAAATGGAGGTATTTATCCCATGACGAGACAAGTAGGCGGTTGGGAGAGTCTGGCGCAAACTTGACAGCGGAGATAACATCTGCTGGAGGCGTGGAAATCTCGAATTGGGTTGCTTTAAACAATGTTAGCTGTATATTACTTAGAATCCATAATCTGGCTCAAAGGCGGTGAAGAGTTTTACCTAAAGACATCTTGTAGTTGTAGCGTGAGGTGTGTTGTTCTATCAGCGGGCGTGTTGATAAATGTTGGTTTGGATAAGGTCGCGATGGAGATGGAGCTTAGATTTGGATTCTGCCGCACTATCGCTTACCGCCTTTAGACCCCTCCAGACCACAGGATGACGATTCGGAACAATTTCAAACCAAGAACATAAACATACAAACATATGCGAATTTTTCAATACTATATTCTAGAGTCACCGCAGATTCTTTGAATAATACCCAGATTAAAGTCAAACAAGCCAGGGGGTTGCCTGATAGAAGCCCGTCATGCCGTTCGCACAGGTAGGTTTCCTCAGGTCAAGCAAGGCTGATACGATCAAGTATTAACATTTCTACAGCTTGTTGTAGGCACAGCTGGTGCAGGCAAATCTACATACTGTGATGGCAGTAAGTATAGACCAGAACGTTCTAGTATCTCCAATGCTAACTACGGCAAAAAGTGCAACAGTTCATGTCTGCCATCGGGCGCAAATGTTCGGTCGTCAACCTCGACCCCGCCAACGAGCACACAAACTACACAGCAGCCCTCGACGTTCGCGAAATAGTCCGTCTCGAAGACATAATGCGCGACGATGAGTTAGGCCCCAACGGCGGTATACTTTATGCTATGGAGGAATTAGAACACAACGTCGAGTGGCTGGAGGAGGGCCTCAAGAGCTTAGGGGAGGACTATGTAATTTTTGACTGCCCGGGGCAAGCGGAGCTCTTCACACATCACTCATCATTACGAAATATATTCTTCCACATACAGAAGATGGGATACAGGTTGGTTGTTATGAATCTCACAGATTCTTATTGCCTCACCCTACCATCACTATACATCTCGAATCTCATCCTCAGTCTCCGCGCCATGCTCCAGATGGATTTGCCACACCTCAACGTCCTCACCAAGATCGATAAGCTTTCCTCGTATGACCCATTACCCTTCAACCTCGACTTTTACACCGAAGTCCAAGACCTGAGCTACCTCCTCCCGCACCTCGAAGCCGAGTCATCCGTAATGAAGGGTTCCAAATTCGCCGGCCTAAACTCGGCCATCGTCAACCTCGTCGAGAGCTTCGGGTTGGTCGGATACGAGACGTTGGCGGTGGAGGATAAGCGCAGCATGATGCACCTCCTACAAATGATTGATCGAGCAGGCGGATACGTCTTTGGCGGGGCGGAGGGCGCAAACGATACGGTATGGCAAGTTGCCATGCGCGAGGGATTGACGACCATGGATATAAAAGACGTCCAGGAGCGCTGGGTAGATGCGAAAGACGAGTTTGACGAGAGGGATAGGAAGGAGCAAGAAGCGCAGGATGAAGCTGAGAGGGCGAAGGCCGAGGCTGCCCAGAAGCTCGAGGCGCATATGGGAGACGATGAGGTGGACGAGGACTTTGGCGACATGTCGTTACCTCCGGGTGGTAGTGGGATTAAAGTTGTTAGAAAGAATAAATGATGTCCCATCAACCGTCATCAGTGCTGCTGTAGTCTGCAGGGTCGTCGTCACTCGCATCGAGCATTAACACTTCCGAGTCGGCAGCTACCGGCCTATTATCTTTCGGCTTCCCAAGGATACTCTCTAACGTCGCTGCGCTCTGGTCGCCAAGCGCCCGCTTCGCTCTGAGAATCATTTCGCGCGCCCGGCGAATAGCTTCTTCCTCAGCCTTGCGGATTGTGCCGCTGACCCTGATAACACGGTATACGCATTTCTTGCCATCCTTGACCGGAACCGTATTCATCATCGACAGGGCCGCCCAAGCAATTCTGTAATGCGCCCTTGTAACTCGTATAATAAACGTCGAAGTGGCCGGCGACAAATATTTAACTGCTCGCCGTTAGAAATGCGCATGAGTCTGTGAAACTGGAGGGCTAATCTCACCCATCAAACTTCCTGCTATCGCTCCAGAGCCATAGTCTCCGAATAGTTCGAGTACCGCTTCTCGAATTGCTTTTATGAGAAGCTGCGGCGTGAGGTCGTCGGTCGTGGGCTGGTTGAAGGCGACGACGTCGGGTACTTTTGACGATGGTAAGGCTGTGGCCTCGGGATAGAGAATGTTTACCAAGAGGTATCTATTCTTTAGCCTAACCATATTTACTAGAAAGGTTGGATCGCCAACCCTGAATCTTCGTGACGGGTTCTACTGAGAGATGCTGTGGATGTCGTCTGGAAAGCCAATTGTGCTCTGCCAAGAAGTTTATTCTTAGCGCGCTGTCAGCCTTGCAGATCCACGTTCGTCATCAAGGGCCAGGGTAGTTTACAAAATATAGTTCTGTAACTATTTTATTTCTATAGTTTCTGAGAATAACTTTGAAATGTGCAATTGACTCTTTATGTGTCAAGGCGATGCATTAAAGCTAAATAATTTTGGATTATATATATAATTTGTCGAGCTACAGTGATTCTAGTGTATTTAAAACTATCATAATTTTGAGGTAAGCTCATAACAATCCGTTTGATAAAAAAATAGCAAGACAGCAATTGCACATTTTCAATGCCATCCATCATCTAGCCATATGGCTCCAAAATCTTGTAATGATACACAAATATAGCGCCTTTAAATATGTTTTAATGGCGGCCTGAACGGTAACAAAGGATTCCTACGTCTTTCCCTTGGAGTCCCAAACCCGAAACTGATATGCCTCGTCAACGCCCTCAAGCTTGTGCCCCTCTCATCCTGACTTCCCATAAATGATGCGACCTTTTTTTCAGGCACAAAATTGCTAAGAATATTTTCATCGCCGTCCCAATTCTGTCCATAGTTCTCGAAATACTGCGATCTCAACGGCACTGATTTTGACCGCATTGCCAGCGCCGTTGACCAATATGGTGGCTGATTAAAATTCTGGGATGCCGCGGTGAAGTAGCTTGGAACATCCGTCACCATAAACTGCCTAGACTGGTGACTGTGATGCACCACACTCGAGGCCTGCGAATCTGCCATGGACTGCGAGAAAAAGGAGCGAGGCGGCCAATCAGCATCAGCAAGTTCAATGGAAGGCTCTCTGTGGTATCTCTCAGAATGAGGCATAGGGGTGGCGAGCTGTGTTGGACTCCAATCCATTTGGCTTTGATTGAGTCTCATTTGGCTTTGGATGAGTCTTATATTGTTGACGGTTTTCTGCCTCGGCACTCTGGAAGATGGAGATGCAAAAATATCCTCGTCGACCTCAATTCTATGGCGGGCGATAGTTGGCCGCCGCGGCGCCCAAGGACAGCTCGGACTCAAATTCATCCTTTCATCATCATAGTTCTCTCCCCATAAATGCACCGCATCTGATACTTGGTATCTTTTAGAGACCATACTGGCAGTGTCATCAAGAATCATCTCACCATCCAGCATCTCAGCATCAGCTTCATCACCACTTGAAGATTCCGAGGCTTCTGTTGGAATCCGTCTTCGGATAGGGGTGGAAGGCAGTGTAAAGTTTAAAGACCTGCGGTCATGTTGCGGCGAGGATGGCTCGATGGAGTGTTCGTCGGCGCTAGAGCCAGCCTCACTACCGCTTTCTGATGCGTGACTATCTGACCCCTCGCTATGGTTATTATCATCATCTTCATCTATGTGGTCCTCATCAGACTCATCGTCCGAACTTGCTGTCGATGTTGGAAGCGGTGCCGAAACCATGGACAGTTGTTGGCGAATCACTTCCACGTCTTTATTAAACGTTACGTGGCGTTTAAATGTTGTGGCTTTCGGTGAAGTTTCTAACTGCATCGAATCCGAAAAACTACTATCATTATCAGATCCCTCAGAGTGTGGGTTAGGATCCATATCCATGCCGGCGTCCTCTACAATTGATGGGGACATGTAGCCAGCGATGTTTTCCGGGTCGGCATCAGACATCTGGCCTGCCGGCTTGGTATCCCATACGGTTGGTTGACTAATAATAGCTGCGCCTTGTTTGGCACCTCTGGTGCTGTTTTGCTGTTCTTTATGGCCATAGCTTGAGTCATCTGCAAGATGTTCTCGTCCAAATCGAATGTCAACTCTCTCTTTGAAGTCCCAATTTCCTTCTTGTACGGATTGCTGATCACCAAAGGTTCTTGATTGAACCAGTGGAAGCTGACATGAGTACCCCTTTGATCGTCTCAAGACACCTGGCATAGGTAATCGACGTGGCCGAGATGTCGCTTTTGTGCGCCCGATGGGTTGAGATTCTTCACCCTCGAAACCGTCACAAAAGTCAAGTCTGGTTGGTACCGGCTTGGGACAATCCGGTGGTTTTGAGGCACGGCTTATAAGCGTTAGGTCTTTGAAATGGATCCTAGAAGACATCATCTTTGTTTTTGGATAAGTCCTCTTTCGTTTTTTGCGTGGCATTTGGGGGCTGATTTCCGGAAATCGCTTTTGCCGTATGCTGAGCAGAGCAGCCTCTGGGACTACATGCTGACTTTCTATTACGGAGCTGTCATCATCGAACAAAAATTCTCCAGCTATAATAAGACGTGTTAGAATATTGAATATGCTGGCTATGGTGTTCGAACAAAAAACAGCTGCGTGTTGCTTGGGCAAATTTTTGGGTTTGATATTAAAAATGCCATTGGATGAGTACGTTGCTTACACTCTGGATTGCTCCTCTGCACGGCCCTTTCTTCTGTCAGTTGTAGCTGATTAAAAGTACGGCATATTCGTTCCGGAACGATATCTTCAGGTATTTCCTCCTGAATGGTCTCCAAAGCATCATCCTGTGCCAGTGTTTTATAACTAGTCCGAGTAGGTCGTTTTAGCCTTTTCTTTGACGGGCCTGGCGAAGTTTGATCTGTATCTGTTACAATGGGGCTCCCATTGATAACTGATGATTCATCTTGCTGACCTAGAGAAGGCTTTTGAATACGTGTATTTGAGTCGAGGCAACCCACTCTGATTGACTGAGTTGTTGCATGATCCAACTCACTGCTGCCACTCAGGGGTATATTGGTATTGGTATAAAGAGAAGCTGACTCCTCCCCGGACGAATCGTTGCTGATTGGTGGATTCAGTAAGGACGTTGAGAAAATGAAAGTAGAGAGCTGGGAAAACATCTTACCTGTCGTACCCAGATTCATCACCGAGATCAAATGAAGTATTACATTCTTCAAGCTCAACTGAAGCAACAGCTGTCTTGCCCAACTCTTCAACAGTTTTTCTTTCGCTAATTGGGGTTGGTATTTGTGCAGCATGAAAGTTAGATCTGGACTCGACTTCTGGAGCCAGTCTCTGGAAGTTGGCCGCTGTTTCATTTGGTATCAAATACTGTCGTTTGTTCGCTCCGTCCACGATTTGTTCTACTTGAGGGACAGGGTTTTCCCCGACAGGCTCAGAGTTTGGACCCTCTACGGAGTTAAGTCCGTAGGCACTTGGAGCATCGTGAGGAGAGTCAATCGCGCCATCTCTGATCTCACGAGTTTGAAAAGTATTATTCAGGCCAGAAAGAATCTGAGCATTGGAACGAGGCCTTTGAAAGCGAGCAGGACTGGGTGTTCTTGCCAAACTGTAAAGAAATTGTTCACACGAAAGAGCAGTCACCACTCTGGGAGGGACATTGGCATTGAGTCCTTGAAAAGGAGAAGTCAGGTTACCAGCCATGGCAAGAGAACATAAGGCATCACAATTCCAACAGTAACTCGAGAAGAAACGAAAGGCAACAAGAAGGAATACAGATGAACGGAAAGAAAATAGAAGACAGTACTTATATCTGGCAGCTTGCCTGACTTTACGACAAGCAGTCGAAGGTTGACTTCACTTGGAAGGTGCGACCCGAACGTCGTACCTGCCATTTGTGTTTGCTTACTTAAGCTAGGTCAAGAAAGGAGGCGAAGCCAAACCTCTTCCCATTCCTTCATACCTCTCTCTCCTTGAGCATCCGAAAAAACACAGTTTGGCATTGGTATTGACGAAAGCATGACGAGCAAGGCTGACCGCGTCGTATATTCTTAAAATCGATATATTGAGATATCCGGACAACATCATTGAAATTGAGAATTTTTGGATCACTCACAGCATGGCTTCGGATCGACTTGATACAGAGGTAGTTTATAGTCAATTTTACTGAGCAAGGTCTGTCGTTGTTAATGTAGCAAACAATATTCATATCTTCAAGAACCTTCGAGTCAGCGGCCATTCAAAAGATAAATGATTCATTACTTCTTTTTTAAGTATCCTTCAAGTTTTTCTTCTTTTGCATTGTGCGATACTGTTACATCAAACCTGCATCTCAAATATTACTACATCCCAACGGATCGAGATGCATTTATTCACGTTTATTCTACCCTTGGCTATCCAGGCTGCTGTGATCCATGCCGTCCCTCCTGGCTTGCCCACCAAATATGCATACCAAAGGGATGTTGGCAATGATGCCTCATTAACTGTCAGTACTGTTGGAGCCACCCCAGCCGTTGGCATCCATAACAGAGATTTGTCTCCAGGTAAGCTTCAAGTGGTATTATTTAATAGGAATGTCGGCTAACAAGTCTCAGATATTGCTGGAACCACTGTTGGCCATCACATTCCCCTGATGCCGCCCTTTGATCCACCATGTGCTACGACAACAGTAACTCACACAACAACCAAAACCGTACCTCTCACGACGAGCCTGGATTCCACAACTACAATAACGCTACACCAAACGAAAACCACCACATTATCCACAAAAATGGTTGCCACTGGACATTCAAACGCCACAAAGACCAACAACGCTTCGCTCAATGGCACAGCACCTTACAACACTCCACCAAAGGGCCTGAAAACTTCACCTGACAACAAATGTGGACCGAAAGTAGGGCAGACCTGCATTAGCAATTCGAAGGGCCGTTGCTGCTCCACGTTTGGATACTGCGGAGATACTGATGCTCACTGTGGTGCTGGATGCCAGAGCGGTTTTGGTGTCTG
The DNA here is from genome assembly GCF_001662655.1 of Pseudogymnoascus verrucosus. Taxonomy (NCBI): domain Eukaryota; kingdom Fungi; phylum Ascomycota; class Leotiomycetes; order Thelebolales; family Thelebolaceae; genus Pseudogymnoascus; species Pseudogymnoascus verrucosus. Next base: position 678,107 of record NW_017263655.1, read on the forward strand.
TGGAGTTGAAGGTCTTGTGGACGAGGATCCTGAATTGAGGTAATCAGTTGCAGCGCGACGAATATACCCCCGAAGCATTTCCTGTCTCTACTAGAGAACAAGCTTATAATCACAGCAAATGGAAGTTGATGGGGGATGAGTGTTTGGGGGTTGAGTTCTCACTTTGAGCATGATCTTCTAAAAGTAGTTTGAATGCGCGAAACCGGGACCCTGGTCGCTAGGAAATTTCATAGCTTCATATGTACCTTAACAGCCTGAAATTCAAAGAATTACAACTCTTAATTACAAAAAGAGCAAACCAATTATCCCCCAAACCCTCATCTCACCACCAAATAACACCCTAAATCACCTGACTAAACTCAGGGGCGTCACGTGTCCCCTCGGCTTAAACCTCCGGCCTACATGCAGCTTTGCTCGGGAAAGCTTCCCTCACTAGCGCGACGACGCTCGGGTCCCAGAAACATTTCGAAGTTTTGAGAAAGCGTCAAACCAGCCAGTCTCATAACACAAACCACCGCTATCATCAATCCACGCACCATTACAAATAACTCTATACCTTCTTTCAATTCGAGACTTTAGCATCAACAGCTTAAACCGCCAATATGGTATGTTTGATCTCAATCCCCGATCCCGCTCCCGCTTCAATTCCCCAGCCCAGGAGTCAGCCGGCGCGATCCGCACCTGCCATTGTCGAGCTGCTTACAATCCCATTCCATCCTACCTCCCTCCCTCCTCCCTCCAGCAAACAGACTAGCTAACACCCCTTCTCCCACAGTCCACAGCCCTCAAATCCATCAAGTCCCTCGCCCCCCTCCTGGACCGCGTCCTCGTCCAGCGCATCAAGGCCCAGACCCAAACCGCTGGCGGCATCTTCCTCCCCGAGTCGTCGGTTAAGGAGCTCAATGAGGCGCGTGTCCTTGCTGTTGGACCGGGGGGGTTGGATAAGGAGGGGAAGATTGTGAAGCCGAGTGTTAAGGCGGGGGATAAGGTTTTGATTCCTCAGGTATGTGAAGATCTTGCTCCAAGGGGATGGGTGGTGTCTGGATAGAGAGGGGGATGAGGAGACGAGGGATGGAGGGGAAGACGATGGGACGAGGAGAATGAAAGCTAACAATCCGGCAGTACGGTGGTTCCCCAGTCAAGGTCGGAGAGGAGGAATACGCTCTCTTCCGCGACTACGAGCTTTTGGCCAAGATCAACGAGTAAATCAACTCACTCAACCACACCACTACCACTCTATCATGAGTGAGTGAGTGAGTGCCACCACACCACGACAGAAACGGGATTGTAGGATATTATATACATGTACCAAAAATACTAGCATGCGATGAGGCGAATGGGGGAGGGAAGGGGGGGGGGTAGATTTGTACTTTTTTGGAGGGAGGGACGGGATAAGAAAGATGTATTGTATGTGGTAGAATAGCTAGGCATTGAATCCTTGATATCTCCGCTCATTTATGTGTTTCATGAGGTCTTCTACTACGTGACTGATACTATATGGCACTGTGATGGCAATCGTCTAGCACTACTGTTGCAATGGACTTGGTACTGAGATGCCGTTCTAATACCAGGCCTGCGTTGACCATGGTTGTGCTAAATATGATGAGAGCAGGTATCATTACTGAAGCCGACATGTTCATGTAACGTGTAATTTCTTTATCTACTATAGTATTTACCAAACACCTTACAAAAAATGTCATCATCCCACGCTCGCTATAAACATCCAACATCCAACATCCATCATCATCCCCAGATCAGATACACCTCCCTCATCCCCCATCCACCGCCATCCCGTTCCCCCCAAACCCCCCATCCGTTCCCCCATCCGTCCCCCCGTCCCCCCATCCCCCCATTCCCCCTGCATCCAAAGCCGCCCCAACTATATGAAAAAAAGAGAAAAAAAACCTCGCTATCCTCGTAAAAGCTCCCAGAAATATACTATACTCCACATTTTGCACCCTATCCACATCCATATCCAACCAACCAACCAACCAATCCATCCCTATCCTGTCCCCTATTTATTCCCATTATCCCATCTATAAACAACGAAAACGACACACATTTCGCGCGTGCCAGTCCATCTATCCAAAAATCCACAGAACCTCTAACATCCCTACGGTCTCTCTCTCCAAACCCACAACACCTCATCATATCCCATTCCACCCTCCAGCCACCACCTAAACCCCCAACCCAACCCCACCCCAAAAACAGAAGCTCACGTCCCCTACTTCGCAGGCGCAGCAGGCGCACTGGGCGGCTCCAACGTATGCGTATGCCCCGTCGCACTAATCACATGCCCAGTAGTCGCATCCTGTCTACAAATCACCGTCCCCCCAATCCACGGATCCTCCAGCACCTCCGCCATCGTCGCGCGCTTCCTCGGGTCAATCTCCAGCATACGACCGATGATATGTCTCGTCTCCCTCGGGAGCAACCTCAAAAGCCTCCAGGGGCCCTTGATAACCTCCGGTTTCTTCTCCACCGGCACCGCCACCACCGCGGGCGATTTACCCGTAGCGGGGGGAGCAGCGGGGACGTCAGCAGCAGCAGCAGCAGCCGGTTTAGTAGTAGGCGCCTCCACGACCGCCTTAGCAGCCTTCCCATCGAGCGTCTGCGATGCGGCCACAATCCTCGCAATCTCAGTCTCACTCTTTGCTTTCGACGTTGCGTCTGGACGTGGCTCGGTGCTCTCGGAGGGAGGGGAGGCGAAGAGACGGTACGAGTTATCGGTCATGCGGGGCATTTTCCAGGGGAAGCGGCGGAGGGACATGCAGCAGAAGATGATGGCGAGGGACCAGATGTCCGCGGGTTGGGGGTCGTATTTGCGCTCGTCGTAGACTTCGGGGGCGAGGTAGGGGTCGGAGCCTACGATGCCTGGGGGGGATTAGTATTTTTGTTGTGGACGACACGGGGGAGAGGCTTACCTGATGCTAACACGATTTCGGTCTCGAAGGGGTATTTGAACATACTCGCGCTTCCGAAATCAATAATCTTCATGATCCCAAACTCGTTCACAACAACATTATCGAGCTTAAGATCGCGATGAGCGAGTCCCATACTGTGGATAAACGTAACACCACTCAAGATCTGCAAGAACGAGCACGACACCTCCTCGCGCGACATCTTGCCCGTCATGACGATAGCGAAGAGATCATAAGGCGCATACTCCATCACCTCGTACCACTTCCCCTTTTCCCGGATGATATCAAGCGTCTCGATGATATTCCCATGATGCAGCGTGGATCCGATACAGAACTCCGCTGTCACCTTCTTCGTATACTCCTTCTCCGTCTCATACGCATGGCGAGCGCGGAACTCCTTAACCGCAAACGTCGTCCCATCCGAACTCCTCTTCATCAGTCTAACGGATCCGCCAGCACCAGCACCAAGCACCTTGCCGAACTTGCCGTACTTGGAAGTCAGGCCGTGGTCTTCGCCGAAGGGGAGCTGTTGGAGGGATTTCTGGCTTGTGGGGGTTTTGATGCCGGATTTTATGGAGGAGCTTGGGGAGGCGTTGCGTTTCGACTTGTGATGGCTGCCGATCTTTAGGAAGCGCTTTAGTTCGGACATGGAGCCGCGGGCGGGGAGGGCGTCGTCGTTTAGTCGCGCGATGCTGGGGTCTTTCTTCGATGAGAAGCTCTTCTTATCCGAGCGCAGGTCCGCGGAGCTGCGACATGATCGTGGTAGGGTCGTTGTGGACGAAGACGGCGAGGTTCGGTGTCTGCTGTTCAGACCGCTAAATACGAATCGAGGCTCGATGGTATCAAGGTTCTTAGACTGCGGAGGCCGTTTATTAGATGCGTAAGGGTCGTCCGGTTCCCCAGCTGGTGTGAACGGTCTGCTGTATCCTCCTCGACTCGGGCTCGGCTCCCGGGATTGCGGAACAGATTGTGAATAATCACTACGCTCACTCGACTGGCGAGACGGCCCAATAGCAAATGCGCTTTTCCGATATCCGGTGACGGAATCTGCCACGCTGGGTTGTGTTAGTGATGTCTGTCCTGACGAACCTGGTCTCGAAGAGTTGTATGCGGATGTTTGGGTTGTTGGTGGTGAGATCTGAGGCACTGACGTCGTGGGGTCAATTTCTGCTTCGACTCTTTGTAGGTTGGCACCCTTCCCAGTCGCCTCTCTGGATCCGCTCACTGCTGGGGTAAGTGGTGGTGTTTGCATTGTCCCAGAGCGTGAATGTAAGGATGGGCGACCTGATGCGGACGACTGAGATGGATGCCGACTCGACTCCTGGAAGCTCTCTGTCGACGGTACCTGTAGAGAAAGTACGTTAGCATCTAGTCATTATGCTAAGAGTCTAACAATATCATATGCTGTGACCAAGTGAAGGTATTGCATGGAGCTCACGCACCCTTGAAGCCGGCAACGAGACAGGCTCGAAATTGAAATGGCTCATCCTCCTCGACTGCAGATGCGTGCCACTCAACGATTCCGACAAATCCCTCAGCTGTCCCCCAGATCCAGAAACATCCAGCAGCTGCTCGCCCGTTCTCGAAGTCGTACTCGTCTCGTCAAGCTGCACTGGTTCGATCTCCTGGCTACTCGATGCAAACCGCACGGCCGGAGACCCCGGGACCGATCTTTGGGCGCCAGAACTCATGGCGAAGGTGTCCCTTGCTGGAGGAGGTATCGACGGGGAATTGATTGGGAGGGGTGTGTTGGTATATTATCTAATATTGGTAAGCACGTCTGGTATTAAACCAATGGTGGTTGTATGGAAGGGGTGTCAGGTGTGAAAAAGGAAAGATGATGATGGGCTGGCTGGCCTTGCACTCATGGATAAAGTGAAGAGTGCATCAACCAAGCCCTTCGAATCTCACTCACCAAGGGCGTGCTGTTCTAGAAAGCCACTAAGATGCTGATTATAGTGAATTAAGAATAGTGGATGCTATGCAAGTAGCAAAGGGTGTGAGTGAGCAAGGCCGACCAAGCCAAAAAAGCGAGGGTTTGAATGGGATGGCGTCTGTTTGTGTGTATGATTGTTTGGTGGTGGCGGTTGTTTGGTGGGGGAGGGGGAAAGAAGCACGGAGGGTTGAAGGTGAGGCCCGGAATATCCAGATTCAAGTGGGGCAGGTAATTTTTTAACTTGGGGTTGGAGGGATTTGGAGGCGTGGGATGTAGAGGGAAGGTACATCATATGCGGTCATAAGGGCAAAAAAAAGAGGAGAAGGTACATTTGAGGTACTTATAGCGTTAGTTATTTTCTACGCCTTCTATACAAGGAGAAGAGTTGTGCCGAGAAGGCCGCGACCGCTTTCTGTGACCACATGGTCTCCACACTATAAATTGTAGATTGTAGACATACATCATACAATTAAGACAAAAGTGATATCAACGAGATGGATATATCAGATATATAAACATTTTGGACACACTCGACTGCTCAGGTACTGAATATATATATATATATCTATATAAGCTGTGTACTGTTACTCTTCAATCCCGTACCTACCTACGTACACACAATGTAGCACATGCTCCATCCCATCCCATCTCCTCTTCTTCGGCCGTACAGCGGATAGTTAAGATGCCGTCCACCGTCGTCCCGTGGCACCGTTGGCACAGCACAACCGTTGGTACTGACTGTACTCCAAGTCCAGTAGCCCCAAGCCCACGTCTACCAGCAGGGGCAATACACCCGGAGCAAGCTTACGAGAGATTTCCGCCAATTCCACTCTCCAAACAGCCAAGCAGCAAGCCCAGTCTCTGGGGATGGAGATCGGACAAGATAAGAGGTCCGACGAGACTGCGGCCAAGAACATCCGATATCCGACGAGACTGGGGGAGTGTTGTTGGTGTTAGGACTTTGAGTGAGTGAGGGAGTGACAGTGGAGGAGTGAGGTGAGCAGGTAAGATTATCCAGTTGTATGGACGGTATATACCATACGTATTGTACGTACATACACTCTTTCTTGGCTGACTGTTGAGCGCATTCCATACAATTTATCCGTCCGCCAGTACAACACATCACATCACGAGGAGAAACAGAAACATGTGGCTGTCGAAGAAGATTGTCATTAGAATACCCTTATGACGTGACGTTACAATATCCATAGCACATGTACTGTACTACTTGTACTGCGTTGTACCAACCACCACCCCTTCTTCCCGGATCGCGGATCGCGGGCCAGAGTCGCATCAATTGTGTGAGTATGGGTGCAGGGGAAAGCTTGTTCGTGGGGGCACCAAATGGTTTCACGCCTCATGGCTACAGTATTGTATGGTATATGGGATTGTACCTCGCTGTTCACTGTTAATCAATCAGATAATCGCGTCGGAGTGAGAGTATTGGTTCATGTCGCGTAGTCAAGCATAGGGGCTTGGTATCTGGCATGTGCCGACGAAACCCATATTGTGATGTATGCATGTGTGTATGCATACTGTATACAAGACCCGCGAGCGAGCTTATATATTTGCACGTCTTCGTAGAGTCGTCTGTACTGACATTGGCCTTCGCATTCGGATTCGCATTCGGATTCTCCTGGAAGAACAGCGGCACGTGCACACCGAATAAGTGAGTGAACATTGGGATGTCATTGAGCCTCCTCCTCCTCCTCCCCCCTTCTAACCTTTCCAACTCTTCTATCGACACAATATCAATATCTCACAAGGCCCTTCTGGCCAGACCTCCCTCCTTGGTAGTATACAATCCCCATCCCATCCGGCCACCCTGCCCAACATCAAACGCCTTGCAATGGTAATAAAACAACCCCCTATCAAAACACAACCTCCCCCTCTCTCCTCCCCCTTTTCCCCCCTCCCCTTTCCCCATTCCCCTCCTTCATTCCCTCTTCCCCACTCACGGCACAACCGTAACCCCAATACTCTTCGCCTGCGCAATAACCGTCCTACACATGCCCTCCATGCTCAACCCACTCAGCCTCAGCTCACTCTGCTTAATCCTCGCAATCTCATAAACATGCTTCAGCGTCACCGTCCCCACGCTCTCCTTCCCCGGGTTCATCGCGCCCTTGAGCTTCGACTTGCGGATCGGCGCGCCGGCTGCGGTGAGGAGGAGGTAGGATGTCGTGGGCGTGCGAAGCTCGAAGTGGAAGGAGCGGTCGGGGCGGACGGTGACGCGGGCGGGGATGGGGACGCCGAGGGTTATGTGGGCGGTGCGGGCGTTGAATTCCTGGGAGAGAGAGAAGGTGTTAGTAGGAAATCTCGAGGAGGGAATTGTTACGAAAGACGGCGGCGATTGGAACTGACCTTGCAAAAATCCATCGACTTCACACCCTTACTACCCAGCGCCGGACCGACGGGGGGACTCGGACTCGCCTGTCCCGCTCCGACGATGAGCTTCACCACCACATCTGTTGCTGAGCGTGCCTTTGACATGGTTTTATGGGGAGGAATTGGTCGGCGTTATGAGGAGCAGTGTTGGCGTTGGATTGGCTTCAAATTATTTCGCGATTCGGCGCGGAAGAGTTCCCGGAGCGCGCTTAGCTGCTTTAAGGTTAGTGCGTAGGAAGTGTCAACAGGGGTGTGAGGATTAGGGATATCAGAGGAATGCTATACGCGGATAGGATCGGGAGCTATGGAGAACTATTGAATAGAAGGAGAAAATTGATTCAAGTAAGATTATGAACCCGTTGTTTCTGTAAGCCCGGCTTTTTTAGATATCATCGTGGGCACAAATGTGGGTTTTCCTTGCTCTTCCGGACATAATGGCGAGGGGTCAAGGATTCCTTCCTGTCAAGTTGCACAAGCGCTGCACACAGGACGACTGGCATCTGCCTCCCTGCCTGGCCATTTCTACTCAGAATCATGGATTCAAAGCCCATACAGTGAAGCTCCTGTGTGAACTAGAACCCGTACGCGTACAAGATAACTCCTCACATCACGTGCTAGGACCCTGTCGAACGTCAACGTAAAGTAGAGAGTAACTTAACTTGACTCGTAGCGGCAGTAACTACCGCCCGTAAGGTGGGGGGGGAGAAACGCACGCCGCCCAAACAGCTATCGAAAAAGGGAGAAGACAGCATTTATTATCCCCAACCCAACCCACCACCCTACCTATAAAAGAAACAAACAAACCCTCTCACCCCTATTAAAAAAAACACCTTACACAAGCTACCGAAACTCCAGTCAAGATGATGAACTGGGCGAAACAAGCGTATGTCATGACCACTCTCCCCGCTCCCCGCACACCGCCATCGATCGATCGAGAGAGAGAGACAACAATTATCTAACCACCGCCTTTTTCACCACACAGGCTGGCCAACGTAGCCGGCACCCAAGAGCCCATCTATGGCCCCTCCGCCATCCGCTCGGTCTCCGAACAAGCTGCGACGGTCCCTTACACCGAGCTCAAGCGCGAGGATCTCAAATGGGTGAACATGGATTCGACGTCGGTCGAGACGCAGGTTTTCTACCTGACGGCTGATAGCGGACATATTGCGTTCGTGCAGGTTATTCACAGCAATGTTGCGTACGTATTTGCGACTCTATACCCAGTCCTATGCCCAGTCCTGTGGTGGTTAGCGATGTGCTAACTGTGCGTGTGTGCGTATAGTGGTATCCGACGAACCAGCCAGTTTAACACCAAGATCTTCTATCCCGGCGGCGCCAAGCCCATCCTCTGGGCCTCCGACCCGCTCAGCGACGTCGACTTCAGCGACGACGGGGTGAACTACTATGCCGAGAACCTAGCCGTGGAGTTATCCGAGGACGGCAAGACCTATACCATCAAATCCATGACCAACAAGAGCGCCATCGTCAACATCACCATGACCCAAACCGCCCCAGGTTTCCAGGCCGGCAACGACGGAACCACGCTCTTCGGCACGGACCTCGAGAACCCCTGGGGGAAGATGAGACATGTGTTCTGGCCGCGGAACAAGGTATCGGGCACGATCGTGACGAACGATGGGCCGATTGACTTTACGGGGAAGGGAATGTTCGTGCACGCGCTGCAGGGCATGAAGCCGCATCACGCAGCGGGGAAGTGGAATTTCGTCGACTTTCAGGGCGAGAAGTTCACGGCGGTCATGATGGAGTATACCACCCCCCCATCGTATGGGTCAACGGTTGTGAATATTGGTGCTATTGTGAAAGATGGAGAGATTATCATGGCGAGCTCGCCGAATAGGGCCACGCATGTTACGACGAAGAGTGATTCGGATAATGATTGGCCCGAGCCGGCTACAGTGAGGTATGAGTGGAGTGGGAAGACGAAGGATGGGAAGAGTGTTGAGGCGGTGCTGGAGACAGCGTTGGGGGAGAGGTTGGATAGGATTGATGTCATGGCTGAGGTTCCTGGGTTTGTTAAGACGATCGTTGCGAATACCGCTGGCACGAAGCCGTATATTTACCAGGTGCGTACCCCATTTCGCTTCTACAGCTATTTACCAAGGAGGTTCGGAAAACTAACATACATTGTGCGATTTTTAGTACTCCCCAACCACCGCCCCCAGCTTGAAGCTGAAGATCGGCGATGAGGAGGAGGTCGTTGAGACGGGTAAGCTCTTTGCAGAGGCTACCTTCATCACGGAATAGTAGTTTGGAATCATCACTCAACTCAATATCGTTCCGTTCCGTCCGTCGTTTTTGGCGTTTGTTAAACTGGAGGTAAGCACACTCGTTGGGCAAATTGGAGAGGTTAATGGGAATGGATTGCATGTATGGATGGCTTAGATAGCACACTTAATAGAGTCGAGAATTGACTTGGAAGTATATGTATGGATGTGTCTTTATACTTGTTCGTATGGCGGGATTGGATTTTTGTTATTCGGTTTCATGGAATTTATCATTGATCCGGGGGGGTTATCAAAGAGATGCTTGCATACCAGGTGAATGGCTCGGCCAATAGGTTTTAGCTTCACCCAGTTGATAGCAATGGCTCCATGACTTGGAATACGTACCTACTACTTCACCAGCTGCTGACGGTTGTCTCTGATTTTATCGGGTTCATAATTATGTTGTGGCTTGAAAGAAGCGCAGAAAGTTGGGTCTTTCTGACCCAAAGATGGTGGGTTAGATGCGCCAACTTAATTGTATTATATCTGTAGAAGATGCATGATTTTAACGATGAGGATTCAACAAGGCTCGACTTTGAAATACGCAGGTCCAAATCGAGTGGTTTCTGAAGATGCTCAGATATGACCTCAGTTGCCAAGGTCTTCCCCACACCTATTGTGGATGGCATGCGACATACTGTATAATGCATTGCCTTGCCATTTTCAGCAAAATCGAGGGTCCAAAGTTGTAGTGGCAGGTACAATCCTTAGCCGTCATCGTCATAATATCGTCATGGGTTATTGAAAGCACGATGAAGCGCCCCATGGCAACATTGGTCCCATAAGGACTACGAGAGAGGAGGAATAAAACGAATATTTATAAGCCTCGCCTCCGCCTGTACACTAATGCCTATGCGTATCTCGATTTATATAATGGTGAAAGATAAACACAATTTCACTTACCGAGAATTCACTGGTAAATGCTATTGCAATGAATACGGACCACCGCGTTGTTCAAGGCCCCCTTCCATTGTACCTCACCATGTACCGGAAGTATCTAACAAGGGAAGAGGAGGAAGAAATTGATCGACAATTTCGAGGGGACACATGGCACCACAACAGTCAAGTTCTGTGGAGTGGAGTTCCGAAAATTGATGCTCAACATTGGGCAGATGAACGAGAGATGCAGACACTGACTACGGCAATGGGCAATTTGATGGTAACAGAGCATCCATCATGTTTACGATCAAAAAAAACACCACTACAGTGGTCCAATTATATGAAAGGTGCTTCGGCAGTTTTTGCACACCACATAAGTGAAGGCGAAAAGGTCATAGTATTGACGCCGCCTCCCCCGTATAAATTCCATCCGTCTGGGCTCACTAACTATCAGCTCATAGAGGAACCGATTTTGAAAGGGGAATTAGGCGCCCATGGTCGATTTCGCATTGATATGGTGCATCTAACGGTTAAAGCTGCTGAGAATTTCAAGTACCAGGTATGGCCTGTTGATCAAACACACACCTGGATTGCAAAATTTGGGCTGCCTGTGAGTACGCCTCACTGGAGACAGGTAAAAGGATACACATTTCCGCAATTACACTCTGTGGACGAAGACGTGGTGAATCACCCATCGCTTAGTCCATGCTCAAACGCGCGAGGATCTACGCAAGTGGACGCCCAAACCAATCATAATAATCAGTTGATGAATTTAGAGCACGTCAAAACTAGGAACCTGTTAAAGACTAAGGCAAAACGTGTCACGGAAGGGGGCACAACTACTCCTAAAAAAGGGACGGGACCAAAGGTAAAAGTAACAACACAGAAACCGAAGTTGGCCAAAGCCAAGAACGTGAGGCAGGTGAAGATGGTTGCGAAACCAGGAAACATCGCAAATGTCAAAAGAACGTCCACATCTAAAAAAGCATCTGGAATCCGAAAACCACCCACGGCGCAAAAGTCCAAGGCACAAAAACCACGCAAGGTGCAAAAGCCCAAGGCACAAAAACCACGCAAGGTGCAAAAGCCTTCCGCAGTGCACAAGCCATCCAAGGCACGAAAGCCGCCAAAGCCACTTAAGCCGCAAAATATGTCCAAGCCGCCAAAACCATCCAAGTCGCCCAAGGGACAAGATCAATCCAAGGCCCGCAAGTAGAGGCTACTATATGTGCCGGTTTTATCTGATAATCAGCTGCATGGATTGGGCTCTGGGAACCACTTTGGATCAAGGTGCCAGCCTCATGTCAAGAGTATATCTCATCTCATATCCTATTATCCACTGAGATCGGATTCGAAGCTCATAAAATGTGGAAGTGACCGTGATGGTAATATCAAGGTCATGTGAGTCAGCTACACATCGTTAGTTGATTTGACTCGAGGTACAGTCAGACGTGATAATTGTACAGCAAATTCCACCCCTCATGCAACCAACATTGTTTGTTATCCCAGCGCCTACAGTATCTAGCGGCAAATGACCCAAATTTGGGTCATACCCAACTAATGAAAGAGGTAGGTTCACCACAGCGACATGGTCCGGTGTGACACGAACCATGGGGCGTGGGATTTCAGATTCTTCCTCTTCGAACTTCCCTCATCAAGCCCCATGGGGCTCAGGAGTTGCTCTCGCCATCTGTGAAATAAGCCAATTACAAATCTGTTCAGACGGGTAAGGACATTATAATGAAAGGGGTCGTGGAATTGTTTCGCTTGGAATTCTGCTCTGTATTAGGTGTGTTAACAATCAGAAGGTTGCAACGGATGCTTTAGACTGACTGGAATGCGGCTATTGGGTTACAGGATATATAATCGCCATGGCGGATCTTGCAGAAATGTTTTGGAGGAACAACGTTCAAAGGAGAGCAGCAACTTTACGTTGTCGTTGTAAACAGAGCCCTCCCTCTATGCCTGTGGCTGAAACCCCATCATAACCACCACCACCAAGAAGCTCAGACACGCTTAACCCATTCCAGAACCCATAAGCTTCCATTGGACCCTTCACAACACCCCCCACCACCCCCCACCTTCCTTATAACAATCAACCATCCACCATCCCACCTTCCTTATAACAATCAACCATCCAACATCCCACCTTTCTAATTGCTCCTTCTTACTTCCCCCCTCTGAATTCTTTCTTTTCTTCTTAGATTACACCTTCTGTACCTTCTTTCTACTCATCATGACTGGACGTGGAAAAGGTGGCGCGTTTGGTGGGGCAGGCGGAAAGTCACGTTTTGGTGGAGCTGGGAAGGGAACTGCTGTGCCGAATAGCAGTGGAACCCGTGGAGTTGGGGCGAGGAGATATCGGTATGTTTGGTTGGATTGAAACAGCAAGAGCGATCTGGGCTGTGGTATAGCTGGAAGGTCCGATCGAGGCTGACGATTTTGGTGGTGTGTAGCAAAATCATGCGCGATACCATTCATGGGATTAGTAAGTTGTGATTCTGTGGAAATTGGAGGGCTTGAGCTAATGTGTGTGCAGCTAAAAATGATATTAAGTATGTGTATCTTGTTTACTGTTTCTCTTTTCCTTCTGTTATTTGTTCTTTGAACAGCAATCTTCTGCGTTTGATTTCTTATTTTATCATGTCATCTTCACTTCTTCTCTTCTCTGTCAAAGATCTATCAAAGAGCTATGATTATCTCAAAGCCAGAATAGATTCCTGATTTCCACCGATCTCATCATCTACATCTCACTTCCGAGATGTTCAGGAATAGATCGGTGGAAATCATGGGTTTCACTTCAACTTCACCTGTCAACATCTGCTTTTGTGAAAGCAACCACAACAACCATTGTTTACCAAAAAACCACAACTAACTCTCCACCCCAAGACGTCTCGCCCGCCGTGGAGGTGTCAAGCGTATCTCAGCAATGATTTATGATGACACTCGTGAGGCTATGAAGGCCCATCTGCAACTGGTCAGTACACCCCCTCCGTCCCATAATTGAAACTTACTAACCCCTACTTCCAGATTCTCAAGGACTGCGTCATTTTTATCGAGCATGCCAACCGCAAGACCGTCACTGTCGGAGACGTAAGAGACCCAGGTCGATTATTTCTATGGACGCAGCTAATGTTTTGCTTAGGTCTTGTTCGCTCTGAAGAGAATCGGTAGACCCATCTACGGATTCGGAAACGGCTACTTGCAATCCGATGCGCCCAATCGCAAGAAGAGGAAGGACTGAAGTGCCCCCGCCTGCGATCTGTGACGGATCTTTTCTGAGCTCTTTGGGATCTTTGAAATGTCAAGGCCCTCCCTTGTTTGTGGATCCGGGGGGGAAAAATCATGTGGCGAATGGAGTTATGGATGTTTTGCAATGCTAGACGGCTGGGGATATTATGGATTGTGATGAGGCGCTGTTGTTCTTCGATATTTTGCTCGGATTTTTTCTTGTCTGGTCGCTGGCCTTTTACTTCTTTGGCAGAGGCAATGATGGGGATACCCAGGATGGCAATGGTGGAGTTTGTTGGGGCGTCTGGCTTTGATATTTTGTTTCGTAGTCGAGAAATGGAATACTCTTGCGGACTGTGTCGTTGTGGTGCCATTATGACTGTGAAGTTGAATCTAAACTCTGCCCCACTGTGACTTCTCTACTTAGTTTCTATCTGTGCTAAATTATCTGCTGTAATTCATGTTCGTTCTTAAGATCACTATGTGATGGGTTCTACTGCACCATATTATCACCTGAGATGTGACGGAAGCATGCCACTGTATCAATTTTCTCATATTACGCTGTAGCCAGTAGAGAACTTCGACTATCGTCCACTGTATTCCAATACATTATGAGATCTGAAATAATACTCCATACGTATAAAAGCCACATCTCGTTGACGAAATGGATAGATCAAATCAAACAAGGCTAATTTGCAAGGCTGATGGATGGATGGAGCAGGAACACTGGTAATAATGCGGGGGTGGCTTGAACCCTCTCTATATTTCGTGGGGTACCGTCCTCGTAATTGGCAGATGAGATGCATGTCTCAACACTGCACAGAATCTCACAGCTATAGACTCCCTCTAAACTTCCCGAAAGGGCTTAAATACTGAAATGTGAAAAGTTGAATAAATTACGCAATTGTTTTTCCCAGTTTCTCTGTTTCCTTGGCCCCAAGACATCTCCACCCTAGCAGTGCCTAGTTACCAGTGTGTGCCTAGCCAAACACGTGATCACGAAGAAAGTTTCGGTCCGGAACCGGAAAAGTCCGCACTGCACAGTCAGTCACATATATGCCCCTCCATCGGCGACCAGATGAACCTTTGGATTGCACGACGACTTCACGGAAAGTAACAACACCCCCCCGTTACATAAAAAACGAAGATCAATTAGCCATGGCTAATGTCACTGTGGTTCTCGGATCCCAGGTAAGCGCTCCTGTCCCCCCAGAAACTTTTGCGGCGGTCTTTCGTTGGCCGTCCGTTTGTTTGCGTGGTATAGGGCTGATAGAGGGGTGACTCAAGTGGGGAGATGGTATGCACACGACAACTCCGTCCCATTGTTTGCGGATGGCCATGCTGACTTTTATGCGATAGAGGGCAAAGGCAAATTGGTACATTATTATATCCTCTTTTTTCGAATTCTGGGCTAAAATATGAAAGGTGGACATCTTATCTAGCAAGGCGCAAATCTGTGCCCGCGCACAGTAAGTTATCTCCAAAAGTGCGTTTATCATGAAGCCGTACTGACAATTGAACCAACAGGGGCGGAAACAATGCTGGCCATGTACGATAATTCTACCAATATATAACTTGACACGAAATTTAACCTTCGATAGACTATTGTCGCCGAGGGAAAGACGTTACACTACCACATGATCCCGAGCGGTCTCGGACTCGTCAACGAGAAATGTGTGAACCTCATCGGTTCGGGAACTGTTGTCCACATCCCCGCATTTTTCCAGGAACTCGAGGCCCTCAAGGCCCATGGCGTCATTGTCGATGATAGACTCTTCATCAGTGACCGCGCGCACGTTGTTTTGGACTTGCACCAGCGCGTTGATGGGCTCGAGGAGAGAGAGCTCAGCGGAGAGAAGATTGGCACAACCGGAAAGGGTACATCATTACCACCGCTGTTATACCAGTCATGAACACTAACAAGATACAGGTATTGGGCCAACATACAGCACAAAGATGACCCGCAGCGGTATCCGCATCAGCGAGATCTTCGACGAAGAGCTCTTCGAGACCAAGCTCCGCCGCATAGCTGCCGGCTTCAAGAAGCGCTACGGAGACCTGCTCGAGTACGACCCAGAGGCCGAGATCGCGTCCTTCAAGGAGTACCGCGAGAAGCTCGCTCCCTTCGTCATTGACCAGGTCCCATTCCTGCAGTCCGCCAAGGCGAGCAACACGAGCATCCTCGTCGAGGGCGCGAACGCTATCATGTTGGATATTGACCACGGAACCTACCCCTACGTCACCAGCTCTAACACCGGTCTGGGAGGAATCCTGACTGGTCTTACTCTTGGATGGAGATCGCTGAAGGATGTCATTGGTGTCGTGAAGGCGTACACCACCCGTGTTGGCGGCGGACCCTTCCCAACCGAGCAACTCAACGAGGTTGGCGTGAAGCTCCAGGAGGAGGGCCGCGAGTGGGGTGTCACCACTGGCCGCAGGCGCCGCACCGGCTGGTTCGACGCCGTGGTCGTCGCGTACTCCCACCAGGTGAACGACTACACGTCGCTGAACCTGACGAAGCTGGACGTCCTCGACGACTTTGACGAGCTCAAGGTCGCCGTGGCGTACAAGTACAACGGGGAGAAGCTCGACTCCTTCCCCGCGAGCCTGGATATCCTGGAGAAGGTGGAGGTTGTTTATGAGACGCTGCCGGGCTGGAAGTCGTCGACGAGCGGATCGACGAAGTGGGAGCAGCTGCCGGTGAATGCGCAGAAGTACATTGAGTTCATCGAGACGTTCTTGGGTCATGGCCTGAAGATCAAGTACATCGGCACTGGTCCGGATAGAGAGCACATGATCGTTAGATAGACGTGTGTTGCTATAGTTCTCGCGAGGATGTAGAGCGGCACACGGTTAGGTCGGATAGGGTTAGATGGATTCTCATCGTTAGAAATCAATGGCATTCATAACACTCCGGCGCAAGGAAGGTAATACGTGACAGCTCCGCGCCATGACCGGATTGGGACCGATGGAGCGCTCATATGGGCGCCTCTTTGACGCGTATAAAAACCTTACCGGATTAAGCCTGAGTAACGACCAGGCATCTTGCGAAATAGGCCCTGTGGCGCAGAGACTTGTTTTCGGCGTCATCCTATTCCTTGTATTATTACTTCGTATATTGCTGTATTGGGCGGAGCAGGATGCGCGATGATGTGGTAGGTAATAAATGAGGACGATCAGGGTTGATCCATCGCTAAGACATGGATCCCGTCATCTCATCTATATATATCCCGGCTTACTACCTTGGTAGGTGCCAATCGAGGACATGGCAACAGGAATATATTTAAGCAAAACGATTGCTGTTCTGTTCAACTTCTAATTAAATATAACCCGGCGCTCCCACCTCACCTTTTATGGTTATATCTATATCACCTGCTTACTATCCATAGCAGCTTCAAGTGATACAGAGCTTAAACCTTACTCCCCGCCTACACCACTTCTGTATCCTCCCAACAACCACCCCACAACCATCACCATGGCCACCGAACGTCTCTACCAACTTCTCTACCCCCTTCCCTCCCCACCTCCCCGACCCCGCCTCTCCTCCTCCCCAATGCAAATCCTCGCCCTCGGCCTCCCCCGCTCCGGCACCGACTCCCTCCGCACCGCCCTGCACACCCTAGGCTACACCCACATCTGGCACGGCTTCGACCTTCCCTCCACACGCCCCCACGACTGCGCCATCTGGGTCCCTCTCCTGCAATCCAAAGCGCGTGGCGACTCCGGGCCAGGTCGGGAGTTTGACTGGGACGTGCTGTTGGGTGATTGCGATGGGGTGATGGATATGCCTCCCGGAATATTCGCCGAGGAGTTATTGGATTTTTACCCGCAGGCGAAGGTGGTGCTGAATCGGAGGAGGGATATGGATGCCTGGCATCGGAGTTTGAATGAGGCTGCGAAGATGATATTGGGGAGTTGGGGGATATGGGGGTTGAGTTGGTGGGATGCGGAACTGTTTTGGTGGTATCGGAGTGCGGTGTTGTGGATGGGGATTATGGGAGAAGGCAAAGGGGGGTTTGAGAAAAATGGGAAGGAGTGGGCGGAGAGGTATTATGAGAGGTTGGAGGGGAAGTTGGAGAGGGAGGGGAGGGAGTATTTGGATTGGGAGGTGAGGGATGGGTGGGGGCCGTTGTGTGGGTTTTTGGGGAAGGAGGTCCCGCATGAGGATTTCCCTTGGGGGAATAAGGGGGGGAATGAGTTTGAGAAGAATGCGAATAAGGCTATTGAGAAGATGGTGAAGAGGGCGGTGGTGAGGATTGCGGGGACGGTGGTTGTAGTTGCGGCGGGTGTAGGAGGATGGTGGTGGAGGTCACAGTGATTTCCTAAGAGGATGGAGAACGGGTCTCAGAAAAGGATGCTCGGGTCAGACAATGCACCACGAAGATTCAGACGAGGTATCTCATTATCAAAAGCCATATTATTTAAAGGGGTTTTATTTGGAGGTTCTACTGTATCTCCATGTAAGAAAACATATACATAAGAAAAGGGGGTATAAGACAGACCACCGCTTCCCGTACCCGTACAATCTAGCCCTATCCTTGCAAAGCAAGACGACGCGCGCTGAAATAAGCTAAATATACAACTGATCCAAATCATACAAACGAAACATCATACATCAACTCCATTATCTTCCGTAATCTTCAACACATGAGCTTCCCTCTGCTCCTCTCCCCTCAGGCCGCAACGGCCGCCTCAGCCATCAACTGCTCACCCTCATCAAGAATCTCGGTGATCTTCCCGAGATTCCCAATCATGCTCCTTCCCAAGCCCACAAGGAGGAGCTTCTCTGCGTTCGCCGGCAGGCCGAGGTAAGTCGGCGGCTCTCTCTCGGGTAACTTGTTCACCCACTCCATATATTCTTTCAGGCCAGTTCCGCTGGGGACAACCAGGCTTCCGTCGCTTCCATCGGTGGCAACTGTGAGTCCTGGTGTGCTTTCCACAAGCTTGTGGCCGATCTCGTATGCCGCGGGGGTTATGATGGAGTCGACTAGCTGGGTAAGACGTGCGAAATCTCCCTCGTCGTCAATCTTTCCTCCATAGGTTTCAGTAATCAAAGTCCTGAGCATATCCCATGGGAGATTCTGGGGTGCAACGTTTGACCGACCGCCGGAAACGGATTCAACCCAGGTATCGATCACGTGTGCAGAGCATTCATACTGTAAATGAGGTTAGTAAAGAACATTTTGAGGTGATTCGGGTAATACATACGTCGCTGTCATTGAACTCCCAGAAACCCTTCCATCCAAGGTTTGGCGCATAGCGCAGACGCTCTTGTACAACTGCGTGTAGGAAAGAGAGCAGAAGATACAGCCGGGTTCGCTCAACCGGTGTCTTAATCGCCCTGGTGGACACAGACGAAAGAGAATCCTTCATATTCGCTCTCACACCAGCTGGTTGCTCGTACATCAGGACACGAGACGCTCTCAGCAAATTGACAGGAATCTTCGGACTCGATTCCATCGACAGGAAGAGTCTGAAGTCTGGGTGCGGCTTGAGGGAATCCATACGCTTCTCAAGACTTTGAAGCCACGTAGGTGCCAAGTGAACGTTCTTGATGAGCACCCAGTTTCCAGTGGCGGCTGCGTTGCTGATTGCCTTGTCTGCCGTTGATAAGCCCTCGTTTGAACCCATGGCAATGTTTGTGCAAGAAGCCTGGACTCTCTCAACGAGACTGTCCACCTTGTAACTGGCATCGAATCCAGGGCTGGAGCAAAGCGCAATAGGGCGGCTTGCTGAGACCTGTTCGACAGTCTGACTTAGGTCTTCCGTCATGTCGAAGATTCTTGAGCCAAACACCGCGGTAACAAAACGCTCTGCGGAAGGAACGAATCGATCGAGGCGGAAGATCTTAACGACTAGTAATGAGTACAGTTCCTTGTCAATCTCGCTGGTACTGTCGTCCCAGATCTTGGGAATGAAATTCTCTCCCATTTCCTCGCAAAGGAAGCGGTCCAAATCTGCAGGAGGTATGTTGTCCAGTTTCCCCTTAAGAGCAGGAACACGCGCTGCTCGTGCAAATACTTCCTCCTTGCGGCCCGTCTCTGTGGATAGATCGGTACCATCAATGCCATCATCCAGGATTAAGTCAATGAGGCTCTTGTCCATCTTAAATGGCGAGGCTTGAGCAAGCAACATTGCGAATGTAATCCGGTCCTTCTGTAACAATCCAAGTGAAGTTCGTTGGTAAGTTGTCACGAAGAGATCTTCGATGATAATATCGCGTCGAACATTGTGGTCTGTCTCGGTGGCTAACCTTGGGTTATCGTGGAGAACGCTGTTGAAAATGTCCAAAAAGTATTGCAACGAAAATTGGTAGAAGTGGTTGAGGTAATGGAGCTGTTCCAGAACAGCAAACACAGCGCTGCAAGAACGAGCAATGATATTGTACTGGAGTGTGATTGCGTCGACTTCTGCCATCACACCTTCGGTGCTGCTCATCTTCTTTGAGATTTCAGCGGCCTCCTTCTTCAATGTCTCGAGAGTCTCAATGACGTTGTCATCGTCCAGAATATTACCACGGGACTCATTCAGAGCCTGCAAGAGGCGCTTCTCCAATTGGCGAAGGTGGACCTTGAATTCTCCCTGTAATTTGATCAGGTTGGATCTTCGCTCATCCACATCAGGACGCTCAGATTTCAGGACCTCGTTCAATGATTGCGTTTGGAGACTGCTCTGGGTGACAGTGAAATTGACGAATGTTGTGCGACTGCATACATCTGGTGCAAACGTAGCCGATGGATCTCTGGTCGAGAGATAGATCTTGAAGGCTGGGGAGAAATCGATCTCTTGCTTGCCGAGCTGGATGAGAACACGCCCGCCAGTCTTTTGGTATTCCTTGTTGAGGACGTGGTTAAGGATTGGATCCAAATGCTCGGCATCTTGAATCAAGATCGGGTTACCGAAACGGAGCGAACTCTCAAGCTGTTTGGTGAAAGAATCATCCAGGAAACTGGTAACAGTCAATCTCCGATCCTTGCATTCCTTCTGAAGGAACTCGGTGACGCGTCCGGAAGGATCGATGATCAGAGGATAACGGTTGAAGCGCTTCAAGATGATAGCATTTTCGGTGCAGAGATCATCAACTGGAAGCGAATTTTCTTGCCAGCTTAGTCTCTCATCAGCCGACGACAGGTATTCAGTAATCGGATTGTGCTGCTTGAAGTCGATGCCAGACATCTGGAGTTGGCCGAGCCAATCATCCATCATGTTTTTGCGGAATTGCTGGTCGTAAAGTCCACTGTATGCCAGGAAGGCAGCTGCAACAAGAACATCTCCCACCAAGGTGCTGATCTGGGTTTCAAACGATTTGCTTGCATCCTCCCATCTGGTTCTCTCCGACGACAAGCTGTCAAGAAGACGAACACTGCGATCGACCTTGAATTGAACTCGCGACATCTCTGACTTGATTGCCTGTGTCTCGCTAATAAGGGCTGCGTATTCCGTCTTGTAGCGTGCAATACTTTGCTCCAATGCAGTGATAGTATTCTCGACAGCCTGTGCCTCTGCCTTCGTCTCGAGAGCCTTCTCCTCAAGCAGGCCAACCTCTTCCCTCAATGGACCAACACGATCCAAAATCTCGGAATAGTTGACTTGAGCCTCAACCCACTGGACAAGAGGTCCACATGCTTTACTGGCGTGGCTGACCTTTTCGTAGGTGAAGTCTTCTTTGGAAAGGAAATCATTTCGCATCTTGACTCGGAGGTTCTTCGTCATCTGCTTCTCATTGTCATAATTGACGATACTGGCAATGAAATCATCACGACGAATGATACCTTGAACCGTCTTCCAGCTGTCGATGCGGTGGCCAAGCAGAGTACAAACAGAGTCCAAAGCAAGCTTAACACCCCTTGGAGGGTTAGACATAGAACGCACTTCTGTTAGGTGCTGCTTCTTGATATTGCTGACACTCTTTTGTGCCTCGATAACGGCGGGCTCAGCATTAGCCAGGTCGTTCAGGACAAGCTCTCGGCGCTCAGCCACTGTAACTTCCTGCTTCTCAAGGGCAGATTGGATCTCCAGAGACGTTGTCTTGCGCTGTTCTGCCAGTCGTTGATCAGCAATCATACGTTGCAGCTTCTCGTTTGCCTCTGCGTCTTTACGCTCGAGCTGGCCAGTTTTCTCCGCGAGGCTGATGCGAAGGTCGCGAACTTTATCAACGGTATCTCTCAGTTTCTCCAAACCGACATTCAAATGACGCTGCTGATCCTCCAAGTCTTCGCGCTTTTCATTGTAAAGCTTGACGTATTGAGCAACGAAGTCCAAGAAGTGCCTGGGAGTGAGGAAAGTAACTCTGCTTTGTTGCTTGAGCAACTTGAGGTTGAAGCGCTGCAGAGAGTAATGGATATAAACCATTGCGTTGACAACTGCATCCCGGTGACTGGCAGGTAAGGAGAGCTCGCGATATGCCACTGGGATACTGTCGGATGGAGTGTAGCTTGGACGGTCCAGGTCGACAGAATGGGTTAATTCGGATCCAACCTGGAACAACGCTTGATCAGACCAGTCACCAAACCAGTTCAGAACACAACGATTGAAAAGAGCAGGACTAGTCGCTGCCTTCGACGAAAGACCGTCTTCGGGTGGGTTCATCGTGAAAACAACGTGAAGGTTCTTGATGATCTGTTGCGTGAACCATTTGTAGAGTTCTTCCTGGGAGTCGAGCAAGAGACCTTGGCGTTGAGCACCTTCCTTGCAGGCAGTCATCAGGGATGCTAACTCATCGCCTTCGAACAGACCAGGAACTTCAGCATTAGCAAGCAATGTGTTCATACGCTCAAGGAATCCGGAATCAAGAACGTTAGCTTCGTCCATAATGAAACAAATCTTCTCGCCCTTACATCCACTGCGACGAAGAACATCGCGCAGATCGTCGTCGAAGTCCTCACCCGAGTACTTGCCATGGACCTTGATTTGGAAAACCTTCAGGCCATTCATCCAGGCAACAAATCTGGACAACGTCGTTTTGCCACTACCACTGACACCAATCAAAATAAGATGACCCTGTGGTTGTCTGAATACTCGATCAATGCGTAAGACGTGCTCGAGGACGTCATTGAAAAGAATCAGGGGCACATCAACTTCCTCCTCACAGAAAGTCTTCAGCCTAGCCTTTACAAACTCGCGTAGCTGTTCTCTATCGACGGGAACGTAGTTCTTCGAGAGCCAGTTGGAATACAGGATTGGTCCAGCGAGAGCCTTGGTTTCGTCCATCATTGGGAAGAACTCGAGCGCATTTCGGCGGACAGCATCGTCAGTCCATTTGCGTTCATCTTCAGAAACCAGACGATCCTGGAAGAGTCGAAGCGCCTCATGCGCCCAGATACGTACTAGCCCTTCCACGGAAAGAGTATCAAGTGGTCTAATGGCTTCGTAAATACCTCGAACCCATCTTGTGAGTTCACGGGGACTGTAGACGTAGTGGGGCTGGATCTTTGGCGTGAAGCGCTCCTGGGATTCGGTATAAAATTGAACCATGGCATTGGTAAGTGCTTCGGAGTATCCTCTCAGCGACGGAACAATCTTGAGCACAGCACTGGTGAAGGTGCCGTAAATCTGCTTGAGTGATAGCTGACCGGGATAATCAACCATGATCAAAGGAGCATGTCTGAGGAATCTGGCGCCCATTGGGGTGCGGCCAGCATCCGTAGGAGGGTTACAGGCACCCACAAATTGGATCCTATCGAGTGTAACCCATGTCTTATCGGATGTTCGCCAGAAACCGTTCTGCTCGACGAGCTGTCTCAGGAAAGAGATGGCACGCTGTGTTCCGTATTTGTCAGGCGACGGTAAGTTAATCTCGTCGCAGAAAAGTACAAGCCATCTCCCGATTTGTGTTGGGGACAAAATAACGCCGTTCAACGTCTTCTTGTACTCGCAGTACTGCTCAAAGGTTTTGATCAGCAGGTCTGGCGTGGTTGCACTCGAGAAATTCAGTCCAACGACCTCCATGTTAGGCAGCTTGCGAAGAGCGCTGAATAATGTCATCGTCTTTCCGGAACCAGGCGGACCACACAGCAGTAGCGGCTTGTGTTCGGCGAGCCACGAGTAAAGGACATCTTCGTGGCGGACAGTGTCCAGGGTTGGAATGACAACATCTGTCTGGGTAATGGAGTGCGTATTGACTTCGATCGTTGGCACCTGGTTCTGCCACGACACCCACTGTGCTTGAGGCAACGTGACGTCGAAATCGATCAAAGACGAGTTGCCCTCGAGAAGTGGCGACCCGAATGTGGATAGAGTTGCGACATAATCACCGAACACCTTTCGGTCACCAAGTGGACAATCACCAGTCAAGGACCAGACGAGTGCAAGAAGTAGCTTCTTCGACACAAACGATTCGACCTGGTCGGAATCCAAGGGGAAATCAACATGCTGAGCGTTGTATTCCACAATATCCCGAACTGTCTTGTTGAGGAGCGAGAATAAGGTGTTCAGAACACGGGCAACTGTGAATTCCATAATGTGGTTGAAATTCTCCGCATGCTCGAGTGCAGTAAGGAGGAAGTCTTCAGTCTTAAGATAGGATTGTAACAAATCCGAGACTTCCCCTTGAATGACCAACGCCTTGGCTGTGGTTTGGCCTGTAGCAACGGAGTCTTCGTCGAGATCCTCCAGTGCCACCTTCCGAAGCTTGCCGAGATAGTTGTCTACCATCATTGTTGGAGTGACAGTATCCTCACTGAACCAAACCATACCACAACGACTGACTGTTGCCAATGTAGCGTACTTGAGGGTCTCAACCTCAAACATGATTCGTACGTTTGATGGGAGGTTGAGACGTTCTCCGTTTGGCAAAGTCAAGAGCTTGTTGTCGTCAAGAACACTGTTAAGATTTTCAACCCACTCTGGGTCGACATCTCCATCAAACACAATCCAGTGGCGCTTTGTCTCTTCGCCTCTCAGATTGTCGACAATCTTGCGAAGAATGCTCGTAAACAGACCATCAGTCCACTCTCGGGTGGTAGAATCAAGGTTACCGTACAAGGCCTCCTTGGACATGACCTTTGAGTCAATAACATGGCAGACACCTTCAACGCCCTCAACTTGTTGTAAAGCTTGAAGGAGAACCTTCCACGCTGCTGTCTTTCCGGAGCCAGAGTTACCGACCATCATAACACCATGGTGAATTGTCTGGATTTGGAATAGTTGTAGAATCTTCGTCATCCAAGTGTCGTTGACAACGAGGTTCCTTTCAGCAGCAATACTTTGCATGGATGCCTTAAGTTCCTCAAGGGCTGCTGGAATATATTGAACTCCAGGGAAAGATTCCTCTTCAATCGCTCTCATGATTTCAACATCGCTCTTGATCAACTTTGGAGCGATGGTCTCACGAATACTCTGAACAATAATTTGAGGCTCAACCTCCTCTTCAGGGCCAAGGTCGCCACCAGATACTGTCAACCGAGCACGCTTCAATCCACCGGAGCTAACAAGAACACTCTTCAGGGCACGGAGCCCAAAGTCGTAATGAGCTTGTTTTGATAGCTTGGCTCCACAGCGGTCGAAGAATGGTACAGTCTGCTTCGATAGTTGCTTTGCTTGGTTGAAACCTTGGGAGTAGAGCATAACTTCGGCAATAAGCTCCTTGTCTGGCTTCGACATTGCCACGCTGCGGAAAAGTTTCTTCAAGTTATCAGGCAGGTTGGATCGACCAGCATAACCAGGGTTCATCGTGATGAAGATACCGGTGTTGGCGTTAACTCGAAGTTGGCGGCCGACAAGCTCAATCTGCGACTTCTCGTCCTCAACACCTTGCTTGAGGCCCAGTTGGATGTTCTGGACTTGCTGAGAAACCGCAGAAAGAATTCGCTCTTCCAAACGATTGAACTCATCGAAACAACCCCAGGCTCCAACTTGACAGATACCAAGGAAAATTCGGCCCATAGCTTGGAAATCGAAAGTATCGTCACAGCAGAATACAAGTGTGAACCTACCCAGCTGCACACCCAGGGCTTTGACGGACTCAGTCTTACCAGTACCGGCAGGACCGTATGGAGATCCACCAAGTCGCTGGGAAAGAGCTTGTGTTAAGGTCAAGAAACAACGATCGGTCAGGGGTGTTCTGACGAGTCTCTCTGCGACTCCAAGGTATTCGAAGCCGTAGCTCAGCTTGGCATTTGCCATGTTGATCGAAATACGGTTCAAGAAGTCTCCCTCGGGCTGATAGACATAGCGCATCTGCAGGAGCCACATATAATGGGTTGGGGTTGTTGCGTTGAGTCTAACGAGCTTCTCAATAACATCACGTTGATGGACACACTCTGTGATAAGGTGCTCGCACTTCTTTCGCTCAATTGGGTCGAGATCACCAAGAACAGTAGTGGCAAGCAGTCGCAGGACCTTCACTTCTTGATCATAGAGGCTTTGAAGATTTGAACCGCCGGCTTGAAGAGAGGCTTCAACGGCATTTGTCCAGACAGCCTGAGTAGCGAGGACAACAATTTGAGCTGGGAACTTCTTGATGTACTCATTAAGAAGAGTGGCGTCGACATCTTCGGCAGTAAAGAGGGCGTTAAACTCGCTGTATGCCTCTGCGAGTAGTTCAGCAAGAGTGCTCTTCATGCTACTCTCGAGGAGTGCCAGCCAATCGTTGATCTTCGGTGTTTTGACAAGAGATATTTCCTTCTTCAAGCGAACTTCTTCGCCCTCCCTTGACGTGAAGCCGGAAATGATTGCATCCTGGTCCATTATAAGCCCAGATAATCCGGCAAACATCTTCTTGAAATGCTTTGCAATGCGTAGTGTATCATTGCTGTTGCCGATAATCTCCAATAGATCTTCATCTCCAACGAAGTAAAAGCGCGGGAATGATACTCTCTCCCTTTCGAGATATTCTCCCAGGGCTTTCTGGATCTTGTTCAACAAATCCGCCAGACGCTCCAAAGACTTTTGGACTTCTGGAATGTTGAGGACATCGAGGACAAATGGTACCTTATACACCTTCTTCATGACCGAAAAGAATTCAGTGTTGATATTTTGGAATCTGTTCGACTCAACAGGAAGAAGATGCTTGATGTCAGCGTTGCCGGTGAACACGCCCTCAAGGTAGACCCATTGGCGCTGCACATCAATCCAGACATCAAACAGAACATGAACTCGGTTAAGCTTGTCTTCCCAAGAAGCAGCCTCCTCTTCGAATTCCTTATAGTAAGGAGAGTGTCTCATGGCCTGCAACGAGTTGAGGTTTTCGCTGCACTTGGCGAAGAGATCATCCCAACCACGAATCAGCTTGCACTTGTTCTGGTAGGCAACAAGATCAAGCGAGTAGTTTGTCCAGATCTCCCGAACCTGCTTCAGGAATTCTTCGAGTGCCATTTCTCCTTGTGCCTGGGCAATGATGTCCCGAATCACAACTTCGCTTGCAGCAAGGTTGAGATCCCAAACATCACCAAGAGTCATAGAAATAGGAGAATAGCGCTTCCCCGGTCTAAGAGACTTGTAGATCTTGTTCCAATGACGGTCACGGACAGCCTCAGATTTCATCTCAGCGAGAAGCGAGTTGGCTTTCAGCAACTTGCGTAAGATATTCTGAATATGTTCGAAGGCGGCATATTGGCGCATTCGGCTGGGCATATCCTTCGTCATCTTAATGAGGCCATCGATTGAAGTGCGCAGTTTTCTTGGCTGGACGCTGTTCCAAAGAGTATCACGAAGGTCGTTGAGGCTCTTCCAAATAGTCGATAAGGCGGCCCAGACGCCCTTGAAATCTTGTACTTCTTCCAAGATGGCAGCGAGGGCGGCATCGGGGCTCCCGGGAATATCCAAGGCTTCCTTTGCACGCGAAACCATTAGCGACTCATCGTGTAACTTGGTGATTCGTGTCTCGAAGGAAGTTAACGTGGAGGAGGCCACTTCGGGTGCAATGGTACCCGAAACGGGCTTCTCTTCGTTCCATTGGACGATGATTTCTGCGATCTTTTCTCCCACAAGTCTATCCTCAGCCACGATCTTAGCGCGGAGAGCATCTGTCTGGTCCTGCACGGTCTTGCTCTTGCGGTTGAGTAATTCGTTGAGTGCATCCCACTCAGAATCGACCTGCTCGTTGGATCGCCAGTCTGCTGGGAACTGATATCGTTCACGAACCAGGGTCGTGTGGCCTTGTCGGAATAAATCAATTTCAGGGCCCCAAGTCTTCACCTTCCTCTTGCAGGCTTGGACGATTGTGATAAATTGGACCGCCTGTGCTGTGGAGCTGGCTTCTAGAGATTGAACTTCCAGATCCTTCCGTGCCTTCTCGATCTCGGAATGCACTTCGCGAACTCTGGTGCCTAGACGTCCTGCAAACTTGGTCAAGATCTCGTGCTGCCATTGATCGTACTTGGCATTGACTTTGGTTTGCACTTGGTCATAGTCGATGGTTACATGGCCAAATGAGCGGCTAACCTCAGTGGTATCGAAGGTTGATCTAGTTTTGCGAATTTCTCGAAGAAGTTGTAACCACTTTGATAATTGATCTCCTAGAATCTCGTATACTTGCTCTGACTGGAGATCCCAAAGAGATTGGAACTGCAGCCATTTATCAACATAACGGCTGATTTCAAGCAGCTGGTCCTCGATGGTGGTGTACACCTCAAGCAAGGTATCAGCGCAATTCCTTGGTAGGTCTGTAAATCGTGCCTCTGCCTCACTAGAAGCGGCGATGCTCATTTGATAACGAGAGGCTTTGATTTTTCGTAGGTTACAGACGACACCGAGCCAGCCGTGCAACTCCGAAACCCAATTTGCTCGAGCATACTCAAGAGGAGGTTCAAGATAAATAACTTGGTTACGCATTGTGATCTCGTGAACAAGTTGGCGGATAACTGGCAGTGAGGAAACCGATGCATCATTTGGACCAGTTGTAAGCCTCCTTCTGCTATCGCTATCGACAGTTTCAGATTGAACATCCTGGAAAGCCTCGATCCAGGTCTTTATTGCTTGATGGAGTCGTCCGAGTAAAGTATTCTCAATACGCTGGTTCATACCATGAACCCAGTGGTCCAGATTAACGAAATTCTCCAAGTTGAGCTGATCGACAGCCATTTGAATAGTTTCCAGTCTCTCTTGGAAAGTTGTCTCATTGTATGGACAGGTTTCAATATCAGTCAAAGCCTTTTGCACCGTTGTGTTGATTGAAGCGAGAACTTCCGTCTTGTTTTGGAGCAAAGATACAGTGACTCCAAACTCACGAACAAATTGAACATGCTTGCTCTCGTTCCTGTTGCCAGAGTTGTGGTCCATGGTTCCGTTCGCTAGGTACGTTTGCTTGATATGAACATCATATGAGTGGATAAAAGACTCCCATTTCAGCGGCAGTCCTTTGGCAATGAGAGCTTGGACATCGTTCTGATATCCGCTGAGCAGAGTTGACACGTCTGACATTTCTGAAATCTGGCGATTGGTCTGCGCAAGCGTGCGAACGCTTTCCATGAGACTGACGGCGTACGGATAAACTCGTTTGGCCTCTTTCGAGATGTTATTGATTGCGTGGGGTACCTGGTAGCCTTGCCACACCAGGTTGCGAGTCTCCTTGAAGAGAGCGATGACTTGAGGATTAAAGTTGACAGCAAGCTCCAGAGCATTGCCAGCCGATCTATTTTTGTTAATGGCAAATAGCAAGCCAGTGATATTAATTTGTCTCCGCTGAACATCATGCAACCAGGCTTCAAAAATAGGTCGCGTGTCGAGCTTCTTTCTGAACATGTTGCTCTCTGTCTGGAGTTTCTGGCCCTCGGCGTGTAGTGCCCAATCGTGACCCAAGACATTTTCGACCTTCTCCATATAGCCATCAAGTTGTCTCTCAATTTGTCGTGCCCAGATAATAGCACCTGCCACAGGAGGAAGATCGCGCAGCTGTGCCATAGCATGGGCCTCGGAATGGCCGTATTGCTGCTTGAAACGCTCGTGGAGCGCAGTAATATCGGTTTTGACATTATTGATCAGAACGGTCTGATATTCTGCAATGGCGCTACGAATCTTCGGTCGTACGAAGAGAGCATTGAACTTGGAGAACACTCTGAACTTTTCATTGGCGCTGTTCGCAGTAGCCAGGCGATCCCTCAACCTTGCAATGATGGAGTTCTCGACTCTTGCGGTTCTTTCGTTGTAGGCTGTTTCCTGCTGCGCCCAGAACTGAGTACCTTCTGGAGACGTGTCCAACAAATCGACGTTCTTCAAGGCGGCATATGCTTGTTGCACCTCTTCAACAGCATCGACATCGCCCATTTCTTCAATGAGGACCACGCCGTTAGCTGAGCCAGCATCGACACCGCCTCCGTTGCTCTTGGGGCCTAGAA
Source organism: Pseudogymnoascus verrucosus (assembly GCF_001662655.1). NCBI lineage: Eukaryota > Fungi > Ascomycota > Leotiomycetes > Thelebolales > Thelebolaceae > Pseudogymnoascus > Pseudogymnoascus verrucosus. The sequence goes on from NW_017263655.1 coordinate 708,021, forward strand.
CATTGACAATAGTTCGTTGCAATTGCTCGTGGTTGTCGCGGAATGTATTGACGTATTTAAGTCGCTGCTGAAGCGCCGCATGCCTGGAGTTAATCTTGATAGGAATGAACTTGTCGTTTCGCCTCCTAGTTACTTCTCTCGCAACATTCGTGAACTCTTTGATACTCTCGTCCCATGCAGCAAAAATGCTATCCGCTGTTGTCATTAAGACCTTGAAGTCTCTATAGTCGAGATGCATCAACGATCTGCCATGGAGTAAGGAGTGCAGCTTGGTGTCGAGGTCCGCTGAAATAGCTTCGACAAGGGACAGTGTTCGTGGTACGGGATAGGGGCAGATCCTCAACTTCTTGTTAAGATGGTTGAAAATCTGTCCAATAGCCTCTACAACCTTCGAAAGCGCAGTAGCTGAGTTCAATTCGTCCAAAGGAAAATCACGCATGAGCTGATTGTATTTTTGGACGATTTCCGTAGCTTCTTTCAGTCCAGTATCTGCGGTGAAACTAACGGTTGCTTGGAATCGCTTCGCATGGCGGAGAATCTCGAGGGTGAGTTGGACACCATCACTTCGCAATTGCGCTTCTATGCTCTCAAGCGCCGATTCTTTCGACAGCCAGAAGTCGATTTCTTGGTTTGCCGTTCCAGTTTTGGCATCCCTGGTCATCTTTGTGATGGTTTGTATGGACTTAATCCAATTGTTGACTGTGGTTTGCAAGCTATTCAAGAACGTGCTGTCTTGAAGTATCGACTCTGAAATATAATCCACGGTGGGCTTCGCTCCACGGGCTGCCGCCTCATCGGCTGCATTTTGTACAAGTGGGTGGAGTGGAAGGGACAGCTCGGGGATCTCCACGTTCTCTTGGAGATGACGAAGGCTCAGATCCAAGTCAGCAATCCTCTTTTTCGTGACTTGTATGCCTGTCTTGCTGTCGACTTCTGTTCGGCCGCTGTTGCCATTTGCCGCTGCTTGGTTCTTGATATATGCATCGAAAAACGGGCCGAGGCCATTATGGATGAGGTTGTAGAGGACTTCGATGGTTGGGCCAGAGCCACCTGTTGTTGTGGATTGGGCGGCCGCTCCAGGGAGCACAATAGAATGTATTTGTAGAGCAACCGGTATCGAGGGATCGATTGCTGGTGATCGTTTTGTGACAATCAAAGAGGTAATTGTCAGGGGGGATAATGTTGGGTCGCCGGTCAGGGTGTAAGCAAAGCCACCTGTTTCAATATCAGTTCTTGTCCCATCATTTACGAGAATAGTATAGAGCATACCCTGGCCATCTGACGACTGTTTGGCATCTTCTTCCGTTCCAACGATATCTTTTTGCACGTAGAGGGCAACTTGCGATTCTGTTGCGAAACGGGTGCAACGTTGGACGGTTTCTGGGTATCTCGACTTCGACAACAAGCTGCCGATACTCTCTAGTTCTCTCCTTGTAGCTCCCAGGTTGGCCTCAATGAGTCTTGCGAGATGCTCAACAACCACAGTAGGATCTATGGTTGAAAAATGGCTGCCTGCGACGCCATTCGCCGAGGGGCTTGCGGGAGATGAGACCAAAGTCTCCATAGTGAGTTGGTATGAATTATAGGTGGGATATCATTTCGAAAATTGCGGAGCTTCAATAGCAGATTAATGTAGAGGTAGTGATTTATTTGGTGTATTTTCAGGGTCCAGATATAGTGTAGACCGAGATGGTTGAAAGGAGGTTATCTGGGGGTCTCCAAACGGTATTAACAATTCGCGTAAACGATGGATGGACCGCGATTTGAACTATTTCGACAGGGGGTCCTTACGGGCACCCCCTGGTGTCTCTCGCCAAAGCGCCCTATGATGCTATAAAGCGGGAACCAACGAATCTTTACCAAAGTCTGGTAGTACAGCTCTTGTGATTATTTGTTTGAAGTCATAAACGAACCATAACATAACTTTTGGGGTTATATTTAGATTTAACTCCATAAATCATTCATATCAACTCCCGTAAACCAGTAAATGGTAATGAATTTAGATGAACAATTGACTTCGCATTGGTAGCTACTCTACGCTATCCACACCGAAGTCCCAACTCTATTTATACAAGACCCCCCCTTGGTTTTGACAGAAGGCTAAACAGGATATATCTTCATACCTCGTTGTTCGTAAAATGGGAGTAGGAGACTAATTAAGACACAAAGATGAAGGGCGCCAGGTACAGCTGATATACAAAGATCCATGCCCAGTCGTTTGATTCTAGGCTGCAAAGCGCTCCCACCTCAGGTTGAAACGCGCATGGAGCCTAGGTGACTTGCTGGGAGTTTGAGGAATCTTCAGAGGTCGTAGGTGTTGTGATGAATTCGAGGCATTTAATCCAATCCAACCCCTGGAATGCCGTTGTCGGAGCCTTCGCTTCCTCCGCCGGATTGAAAGGGGCCAACGTGAAGGCTGGGGTCAACTGCGATCATTTCTGCGAGAAGGTCCAGTACAGGCTATTATAGGTGTCAGTATGGAAGATTTGTGAGAGATCCGAATGGAAGGATGGAAGTACGGACCTTGGGGACGGTCTTGTCATAGATGGTGATCAGGTCAGACGGCTGCGGGTAGACCTTGAGCGCCTTGTAGAAGCACAGAGCTGCTTCCAGGTTATCGGATCCTATAAATTATAACGAATTAGCAGAGGGCTTTGTATATTTGACGATAATGAAGATCCGGCTTCATGGGTGGTGCCTGGGTCCTTCCCGGTCGAAACGCGGGTGGTGCAGTTTTATGAGTAGAGATCATACCATCTTGTGCCAATTGCTCTCCACGCGCGACCTCATTCATGAAATATGCCTCTTTCTCCTCCACATCGACTGGGAAGCCCTCTTCCTTCGCCTCCTCTACCACGGCCTTCAGAGCCTCTCGTTGTCTGTTGGTGTGTGCCTCTGCCTCCTCCTTTGCTGCGCGTGCTTGTCTCTTAGACTCTTTCTTCAATTGCTTTCTGAAACCTGGGTCGGTTCTGCGGCGGTGGTCGAAGTAAATGGCATAAGCTATGGGGCATAAACGTTAGCAGATTCCGAGGTTGAGGGATGGTTCACATGGATCACATACCGACGAGGCCCGTGGCAATTGTGCCAACGGTAGCAGTGACAATTGTTGAAGTTTGGACCATTTTGAACAACAGCGTAAACAAACTGTAGTCTCTGTAGGGGCGGGTTTCCGGATAAACAAAGGTTATGGTTGATGTCGTAGCGGACCTTGTTAATGGCCAAAAAAAGGTTCCCTTTGGCAATAATTTCGACGCGGGTATGTCAGCCTTGAAAGTTAGGCAACATTAACGTGGAACTCGCAATGCGGCCCACCCGTATCGTCCAAGCGTACCAGCCAACGACGTTGTTCTTGGAGCTGCCACTCTACAATCCGGGGAGAGCTCACGAATTCGAATTGCAACTCTTTGGGCTTTCACCACAACACGACCGACCATGTCTGACGATCGTGGAAGGGGAATATCCCTACGAACAAAGCGGAAAGCACGCCCAGTTATAAGTGCGCCCAAACAAATATCAGGTCCAATTCAACAAACCCCGGACGTGCCACGAAACGCTGGAGGCAAGACAGGTATCGAGGTTCCCAAGCAGCGCCAACAAGCCGGTGGAAAGGTAAGGCAGCTACCAATTGAAGCTTCTAGTCTCAATTCTGGTTTATCTAACTAACTTTACTGCAGACATCCGACCTTGTTAAACGTCGGTATTCGACCCGATTCAACAACCTACCTGCGGGGTTCGATGCCACTGCACCCCCGGTGCCATCGACATCGCCAGCAGGGAGAGTTGTTAGACCTGCTGATAGAGATGGAGGCAAGCCGCCATCAAGGGGTGCTGGTATCACCGTTGACTTGAATGCTCTCCGAGACCCTTCCTTGCAACCGCAGCAATGTGAGTATTTGGAATAATTTAAATCCAATTCTCCTTCTCTTTATGTATATAATTCTAACAATGTTTAGATGTTGCCAGCATTTTGGGTGACGCTTCCGAGCAGGACATCGAGGATTATCAACAAGCTCTGAAGAAGATGAGAAATCGAACTTCAACGGATCTACAACAGAACGTGTATCAAAACCGAACACAGTTTATTAAGATTAGTAAAGAAGCCGAAAAGCTGAAGGGCGAAATGAGAGCTCTACGTAACCTTATGTCTGAGCTTAAGAGCAACACAACAGCTCTGAGATCTGCGTCATCTTCAGCTACCGCCGACACATCTGGCTTCAATGGGTCCATGAATACGGTTCTCAGCAAGCGGGATAAGCGGAGCTCTGTTGCGGACCGCACGGCTTTGTGGAATTCTCAGCTACAGGCTTTGTGGAAGGCCGTTAGTGGTTCACAGAAGTTTCTCCCTGCGGCACTTGGACGCCATGTCGTCCAAAATGCTGGTCTTTGGGTGGAGCTTGATAACGCAACGTGGAAGCCGAGAAGATCTATGCAAATCATCCTTTTAAACGACCATCTTCTCGTTGCTTCACGCAAGAAACGTCGAATTGAGGGCAATAACGGGTCTGATCCCCGCCAAGCCCCTTCAAAACTTGTGGCAGATAGATGTTGGCCATTGCTCGACATTGAAATGGTTGACCTTGCAGGTACCAATGACGCTACTGGTTCTCGAAATAAGGTCGCGGATGCCATTATGATTCGAGGCATTGCACAAGAATCGTTCACTTATCGTACGGAGAACGCAGACAGCAGTGAGAAGACGCAACTGCTCCTTAACTTCCGCAAGGCCGTAGAGGAGTTACGAAGAGGGTTGCGATCGGAGATTGAGAGTAACAACAAAACTAAGGAAACCATTAACTACTTTGCGTCACGAGATCCAGGTTTACTGGAGAAGGCAGACCTACTGGAGACACTATCTGACATGAAAGAGCGCCCAAATGTGTTCATTGAGGTCGATGGCAAGCAGCAGAATCTACGCTGGGTTGAAGGTCAAGTTGATGAGCTTGACATTGACATTGCGCTTCAACAATTCGACGAAGCAGTCAATCGCCTTGAAAAACTGAAGGTTCTGGCGAAGGGCTTGAAGAATAATGCCGTGGCGCAGGACTTCATCAACTTCAAAGTCAATGAGCGGGCTGTTAAGCTTGCGGGCCTGATCACTCGTGAGCTTGTTGATAGCCACAACGAGTTAAAAAAAACGAAACGCAATGTCGGCTGGCTTACAAGGCTTGGCTTTGAGGATGGCGCTCGGGAGACGTACCTGAAAGCACGCAGCCTAACCATTCATAAACGCTCAAGGTATGCCGTATGTTCTGTGCCTGTCTATTCGTACTAATTGTTTTTGACAGACAATGCACCTTTGAGGGCAATCTACACCAGTACATCTGGGAGATCTCATTTGTATACTTTGCGATTATTAAAAACACCGTCTTGACATTCCAGGAATGCTTTCCGCCATTGACGATGAGCGCATGTGTCAAATGGGCGAAGGAACAGGTGGATGCTTTCAATGTGATCTTAAACAGGCAACTAAGTAGTGCCGACCGCGAAGGTAACGTCTGGAAAGAATGTATGGAACAGTCCCAGGAGCACGCGAAGATGCTCTCTGAAGTGGGCTTAGATTTCAAAAACTTGGTAGGCCGTCAAACTGAGGCAGCCAGTGGGGGGAATACGCCCGTTGGGCTTGGCCTTGCATAGAACGTATAAAATGCATATTTATATTTACTGTACAAATAAATATCTTACCACGCCGTTCCTATTTGAATTGTTGAATGACAGCTAGCTGTGTTCATTTATGTAAGCTACGACTGTAGATAGCTTGGTGGTGTACGTACATTTAGACGTGGGTTGATCTAAGCGAGATATGGCAAGCCCACCCATACTACTATCCAACTTCAAGTACCCCATACAGAATCGGGGTAAACGCTCTGCAATCCAAATTCAATACCCTTCACGAATAGCTGCATACCGACTGTGGCCCAGCTGCATTGTATTTAGACTGTTACAGCACCCAGAAACCTTTTGCGACAAACTACCTACGCGCGCGGAGTCATTCGATCTGAGCTGGACATCCCGCTTCCAAACATCACCAGCCTGGGTCGCAACGTCACAATCGTCAACGACAACGGGGCACAATGGACGCTACCATGGAGGATGTTGGTAGAGTGGTAGAGCCCACGCGATTATCGCCGGTGTCTGAGCCTACTTCTATATCTACTCTTGACGGCTGGATTGAGAGCCTGATGACGTGCAAGCAGCTTGCGGAGGTGGATGTCCAGCGGCTCTGCGAGAAGGTAAGTCCGAGCTTGCTGGCTACCAATGCTCGTGAACAACGAGCTTATCTCAGGAATCGAACCTAACATTGTCTAAACAGGCGAGAGAGGTTCTGCAAGAAGAGTCGAACGTTCAACCAGTCGTAAGTTGACATCCATGCGGTCAGGCATATGCAAACTCTAATGGACTTTTAGAAATGCCCAGTTACAGTTTGCGGAGATATCCATGGCCAGTTCCATGATCTGATGGAGCTGTTCAGGATCGGAGGACCGAACCCCGATACAAACTATTTATTCATGGGCAAGTCAGATTGATACCCTTGGGGTTCTCGTGAGCTAACCGATTTGTAGGGGACTACGTTGATCGTGGATACTATTCAGTCGAAACCGTCACCCTCCTTGTTGCCCTCAAAATCCGCTACCCTCAACGCATTACCATCCTCAGAGGAAACCACGAATCCCGCCAAATCACTCAGGTGTACGGATTCTACGACGAATGCCTCCGCAAATACGGCAACGCGAACGTCTGGAAGCACTTCACAGACCTCTTCGACTACCTACCACTCACAGCCCTTATCGATAATCAAATATTCTGCCTTCACGGTGGCTTGTCTCCAAGCATTGACACCCTGGACAACATCAGAGCGCTTGACCGCATACAAGAGGTTCCCCATGAAGGGCCAATGTGCGACCTTCTCTGGTCCGATCCAGATGATAGATGCGGATGGGGGATATCCCCTAGAGGTGCGGGGTACACGTTCGGACAGGATATCTCAGAGGCTTTCAATCACAACAACGGCTTGACATTGGTTGCCAGAGCTCATCAACTTGTCATGGAGGGTTACAATTGGTCTCAAGATCGGAACGTTGTCACCATATTCTCTGGTATGCAGCGAGACTCTGGCATTATGTTGTTCTTCACTAACTTACAACACAGCACCAAATTACTGTTACAGGTGCGGTAACCAAGCGGCAATCATGGAGATAGATGAACATCTCAAGTACACCTTGTAAGTTGGCGAGCCACACCTTGAAATATTGCATACTAACAAACCTACAGCTTGCAGTTTGATCCATGCCCAAGAGCCGGAGAACCAATGGTTTCACGACGTAGGTTTCGAATGGAAATATGTCATTTGATACGGCTGCTGACATTATTACAGGCACCCCAGACTACTTCCTGTAGATTTCGAGTCCAGAAAATAGGCAATGGAGAATAGATCCCCTTAATCTTGACTCTAAATGGGCGCGAGGATTGGTGTACGGGACAGAGTCACAGAGACACCCTCACAGTGCTGTACAAATCACCGATTATAGGAGGGTTTGTAACGTAGAAATACGTCCCGCCACCACTGCGTTTTGTGCTTAGTAGAGATACCTAGACACAGTTTTTATGAATACGAGAATAATACAAAGACGCGGGATCCCAAATTGATGTCCAATCGTAATAATATAAGTGTAGTTAATTAAGAACTGTCGAAAGTGGTGCTCATATGTTCACCCACCACCAAATATGTCGCATCACGTGCTCCCACCAAAATAGCTGGCCCGAGTTCTGACACCACCCCACATTATTGGCGATCGATCCAAAGCACGATTGATATACTCACACCCTAACTATCGATCTTCACAAGACCACCTCCCGAGTTCAAGGCATTGACGATATCTCGTCTCGATGTCCTTCGCTCTACCACAGGAGAATGCACGCCGTGCATATGCCCAATCCAGCGTACCAAGCGCCATACACCCAATCTATAACCCAGCGCCTCAAGCCTCACCAACGCCAGGGCAACAACCTCATGTCCCCTCCTCAGCGCCCTACTTCACACGACAGGTGTCACTACCAGAAGACAATGTGAACCGCTCAGGAAGCAATGGAATGAATCCTAATACGCTCGCGACGGCGCCACCAAATGCGCAACTGCAGCAAGACCACAACAGCTACCTCTACCAATTGCAGCACGCAGCTAGTGCCCCCACGGCCACACGACCAGCCCTGCCTACTCTACAAACCTCCCACCACCCTCAGCTGAACGGCAAACAGCACCAGCAACATCAGCAGCAGCTTCACCAGCAAGCTCGCCAACAAACCCCACAGCAGCAGCAACCTCCGGCGCCCCAGCAACAGCCTCAACCACCACCCAGTAACGGCCATGACCCCGGCACTTCCTCCTCGTCCGCCTCCGCCTCGGCCTCCCCACAATCGAGCACATTCCCCACGCACTTCGCCCTAACCCCCGACCCAAGTCTGGGCATGGAAGCCCCGCCAGAAACGTCCTTCCCGACCTTCGAAGCCCTCCTCCAGTCCGTCAATGCCTGGGGCCTCGCGCGCGGCTACGCCTGCGTTATCGGACGCTCGAAAAAAAAGAACAGGATTGGACTCAAGAAGGTTCTCTTGACGTGTGACAAAGGCGGAACCTCAAAACACAACATGCTGCCTGTCGATTCCCCAGTGCGTAGACGAGCTACGACTTCGCGCAAGACAGGGTGCCAGTTCAGCCTCTATGCTATTGAGTCGACTATGGAGTGGCAGCTGAAGTATCGCCCGGACGGCTTATTCTGCGTGCACAACCACGGACCTAGTAAGGGTGCCATTGATCACCCCGCGGCCAGGCGGCTGGACAGGACGGCCGTCGCGGCGGTCAAGGCGCTGAGAGATGCAGGTGTCAGCGCGCAGGAGACGCTGAAGCAGATCCAAGCCGCGCACCCTAACGCGGGGTATCTCCCACGGGACATCTATAATGCGCGTGCCGCCATAGCACGAGAACTAGACAAGCGCTCGCAGGACACGGAGATCGACCCTGACGCGCCGATGCAGTCGATCTACAAGCGCCGCTCGGCGCCCAACCCAGAGGACAAGTTTAGGGAAGAGTGCAGGGCGGAGGTGATACGCGTGAAGGAGGAGCTGGAGCAGCTGAAGGAGAAGACGAGTCGGGAGATTGAGCAGCTCAGGGCGGCGCTGGAGCAGAAGGATAAGGTAATTGAGAAGTTTGAGATGTTTATTGATATCTGCAACGGCCGCGTCATGGCGCAGCGGGAGAGGCTTGCGGATGGCGATAATGGCACCGCCTCGGCGTCATGAGCGCGGCTAATGGCTTTGCTGTGTTTTTTTGCGAGCGGGTTTGGGAAGCGGCGTATTTTATTGGCCGGGGTGGGGAGACGGAGTAACGAAAATGGGCGCGCTCTCTGGGAATACGTTTGGGGGAGTTGTAAAGACGGGAACGTGGGGGGGTGGGATGAGCCCCTGATAGTGCGTTTTGATAGTGCTATGGTGCTGTCCAACTCTCGGTAGATGAGAGGGAATGAGGATGATATAGCGGTATATCCAAGAATACAAAAGTAATACCTCCTGCGCTTACATCCCGCGGCGTTTAGCCCTCCGCCCCATTTATTTATCTCTCATGCCGCAACCCAACGGGTTCCCGGCTCGGCCGCGCTGACGCTAAATATCCGCCATGGCAGATAATCTTTCCTAAAAACATTGACTCCTTACGGTGACATTTATTTCTTCGCGAGCTGCATCTCGAGATCAGTGAGCAAGAACCCAACCTCACCAAGTAGGCTCTGTGGCTTTAGCGGTTGAGCAACATAGAACTGCCAAACTAAGTTAGCACATCCCGGATATAAATAATAAAGAAGAAAAAAAGGTAAACTGTTTACTAACATCAAAGGCTGTCGTCGAGTTAATAGAGCACACATCCACAGTAAGATTATACCCCAATGTCCCATCTCCCAGCTCGAGCAGTGCCTTATTCACCAGCCAGTCATACGCCCTATCCGCACTCCGTCTGTACTGCCTCGCACTGAACTTATCACCATCCTCTGTGCCCAAGTAACCCAGCCGTAGGCCGCGAAGCAAGGCATACGCAAAAAGCCCCGTCGCGCTCGACTCAAGGAAATTCCCTTGGCGGCCTGGGAAATTCATCACCTGCCACCAAGCCCCAGAGGCCCCATCTTGCGCACGAGCGACCGCACTCATAAGCTGCACAAAGATTCCGCGCAGTTCCTTCCGTATAGCCGCCGTAGCTGGTACGTCGGGGATCACGTCAAGCGTGGTGAGAAGACCCATGCATGTCCATCCGACAGCACGGGCCCAGATGCTCTGAGAATGGCCGCGGGAAGTAAGGTTTCCCCAGTTAGGGAATGAACGAGTTGGGTCGTAGCCATGGTAAAGAAGACCACCGGTAGAGTGAGAGAGGCACCGATCAATTATATTGGAAAATTGCAACGCGGAAGTCTGGTAGGCGGTAAGGGCGTTGTTGGGATCAAACTCGTGGGCATAGGCGGAATGGAAGGAGGGGATGGAGAAGAGACCGTCTTGCGTTGTGACGTTGGGGTAGACGTAGTACCAGTAAGAGCCGTCACTTTGACGATTACGCAGGAGGTCGGTTTGGTGGAGTGTCTGGATAGTTGATAGCAGAGTCAGGTTCCCCGTTTTCTGATATCTCAAGACAATCAGCTTCATACCAGTAGCAAGTAAGTACAGCCAACCTACTGTTTGATAAACTGCGTGCCAACACTAAACTCGTCCAGCGGACTTCTCACATCGACCGTCACATTCTGCAGAACTGGAACCAGACCAGACATAACTAGATCCAAATACGACTCGTACTTCTCGTCCAGCTCTTGGGTCAAAGGCATGTTCTCTAGCACCTCACTTATACCTAAGAGGAGCAGCCCGCCCTCGATCACACTCGTTTTTACCGAGGGGTCTACTACAACGCCTTGCTCGCGAGCGATGATGCTGTCGAGCATTTTAAGTGCTAGCGGCGTGGTGTCTGGCCGCACCGCCGCAGCTGCAGGTCTAAGGGGTATTAGGAAGAGAAGTGTTGAGATACGCATTGTGGGAGAAGTTCTGTCCTAGCTGGAGATTGGTTCTGTAATACCCTAATAGGGGGTAATTGGGGAGAAGAATGAGGCTTTTCGCGCAGGGTCATGAAGGCAAAGGCTTCATGATCTAGATGACTATCTGCCGTCTATCTGCCGGCATCACCGTTGCCAAGTGCCATGGGGGTCACAGAGCGGGCCGACCCCCCACTGGTCCGAGCGCCTAATAGGTTCAAGTGCCGTGAGAGGCGAAAGATCAATAAATGTGGGCGGTTTTTAAAGCACAGTTATAATCTCCAAATCGCGGTTTGAATACTCTTTATTCGTCCTGTGATTTTAATACATGCTGGCAAAATTAGTACGCTATTTCTACTTGGGATTTTTGCTTCTATATATGTATGGGTAGTAATCGTTAGCTGTTTTAACAGGGATCTTAATAATATATTTAAGCATAAAACATATTACTATTCGGAGAAATATTATCAACCACCAAGAATATAACAGAAGTACACATCACACTATGACAACTAGAAATATATTTCCAAGAATAAATTAATATCTCAAAAGTCCTACGGTATCCCTAATATCCCCTCCCAATCAAGGTTTCTTAATCCCCCTAAAAAAATCCAAAATCATCGGCGAAGCATTAATGCTCACCGGCTTATCCCCATGACTATCTTGATCACTATTCCTCGTCGTCGACGGCCAACTATGATCCATTCCATCAATAAGGTACCCAGTCACCACGTTGGTGCCGTTACACGTATAAAGCGTCTTCTGTACCGTCTTATCGCCATTCAACTGCGATACGGTCGGCTTGTAGTTCGCTGCACACCCATTGCGCTGGCCCCATGTGGAGAGCCAGTCCGGGATCTTGGGGAGGGGACCACCACTACCATTTTTGGTAGGGAGGTAGGGGATCTGTGCCTTTGTTAGTACCTCTGTGGCCGTTACGGACTCTGAATCCCTGAAATGGGAAGGAGTGGAAGTCAGAGGGGAGTTAGATAAACATACAGTCCCATCAACCGACCCATGGAACTCCAAAATCGGAAACGGCGACCTCGAAGGATGACAGCTATTGTTAGGATCCTGCACAACATCCGTATAAAAGGCTCCCGCGCACGCCGCCACCGCCGCGAAATTCGCCCCATGATCCGGGGAGCAAGCCAGCGTCCCCGTGAAACCCCCACCGTTGGACTTACCCGCAGCGTAGATGCGGGCATCGTCGATGCAGAAGGCGGTCCGGAGGTGGGCGATTAGGTCGCTGGTGAATTTCTTGTCCGAGACGCCGGGGGGGGCGTAGGTGGGGCCTTCCCAGAAGCCCTGGGGGGGGTGTTAGGGGTGGGCTGGGTTGGGGTGGGGAGGGACGTACATTATAGCCATTGGGCCAGACGACGATGTGGTCGGGGTTCCAGGTGTGGTCGTCGAAGCGGTCGAGGGCGCGTTGCTTGGCTGAATTGCCGTTGGCGCCGTGGTAGGAGATGATTAGGGGAGTTGGCATGTTCTACAACAACAGTCAGAACCCTCTCCCATAACTCCCCTTGGATCTGCAAGGCGCATACCTCGTCATAATTCGGCGGCAGATAAACATCATAAACTCGCTGGAGTCCACCACTCTCAATCGTCTTCCCCGTATGCGTATCTCCCTTAAAGTCGCGGACAATCCCACATCCAGCACCCGCACGCTCCTGCAGCGGCACGGCAGCAGCGCCCGTTTCGGCAGCGAGGAGGAACACCAACGTCGCGCCCGCTAACGGATTGGAGAAGATCATCGTTATCGGCGGTCAATAAGTGTGCTGGCTGAAACCCAAAAACCAAAATTAGAAAGTGCGGCTGGGCAAAAGAAACTTATGCGTAAATACGTATAAACCGGTACAGGTACAACAGGAAAACCGGAATAGTTTATATGCATTCCCGCGAGACACGGCGTCGTCCCATGACGCTCGGGAATGCGGTTCACCGTCTTTACCGGCGCTGTGGAGGGGATGTCTTAGACGATCTGCGGGGTTATTGGGGGCGAAGCGCCGCCGATCATCCTGGGATAACCACTAAGGTTCGGTGTGGGGTTGGGTGGGATTTGCTGGGGAAATGGGGCCGAGCGAGAGATCACTACTGTTTCTGCTAAGGTGTTGCTGACGGCGGGCAGCTTTTGCGTCTGTGAGTAGAGCTGGAATAGCGCCGAAGGTCTTGGTGATGATGTGCACGTCCTTCGCTTACGTATATGTTCGGCGGCTTGGTGTGGGTTTTTGGGATGATGTGCATGGCTATTGACGGAAAATTGGTTTAGGTTGGAATATTAGAGTAAGCTCTCAGTACCTTATGTGGCTGGATATCCACGTAAATGCCAAAATCGCTGTTGTGGGGTAACGGGTACGGTGCCGATGGAATGGAAAAACCGTTTCATAACGCACAGATATCTTAATAACGCCTAGCAACCCATGAATGCGCCGACCTGTTCTAAACCCCCCTGTGCCCCCCCCCCCCGAGTCGTAGTATCATCCCTCATCACCTGGCCCAGCACGGCCCATTCGCAGAAATATCCGCAGTAATCTCCCTCCTCACTTCTGAGCCGCAGTCCAGTCACTCCAGCGCTTATACTCCTCATACTCCACACTCTCCTTCCTCCCCTGATACCTCACGACCTTCAGCTCCCCTACCTCCCTCCAACCACCCCCCTTCCTCCACCCCGCCTTCCTCACCAAACTCTCCAACGTCTCCTCCTTATTCCACCCCTGCTCCACCGCCACATCCGGCAAATAAGTAGCGCTGTACCTCTTACTCTTCTGATAAAAACTGATCTTAATCCCATGCACTCCCAACTCCCAATCCAGCGGCCCAGCACACGTCTCAAAGTTCGTCAACAGCGTGACTGCCACCTCCAGCGCGGACAGCTCGCGCGCCACGATGGGGTTGAAGCGGTTATCGCTGTGCGCGGCCGCGAGCGCGTATGTCGCCAGTCCCGTGTCAAGGGGCTGCGCCTCGAAGGTCCCGATGCAGCCGCGCAGTTGCCGCGATTGGAGGGGCGGCGTGAGGATGTTCCAGGTTACGAAGAGGGGTGTTGAGGTTAGGGCACTGGATTGCGCGGAGCGGGAGGAGAGGGATTGTCCGATGGGGTGGTAGGGGGAGGGTGCGCATGTGGATGGGCGAGAGGGCGGTGCGGAGGTGCCGGCGCTGGAGGGGGTGAGGGGGGTGGGGGAGCGGAGGGAGGTCGAGGAGCTTGAGCCTAAGGAGGGGGTTGTGGCTGAGAGGCTGCTGGGGGTTGGGATCTTGAGCGTGTCGGTGGTGGTGAAGTCGGCTTCGGCTTCGACGTCGTCGTTGGCTTCAGCGTCGGAGTCTCCGTCGTCACTGCCTTTGGGGTAGTCGGGCCAGGATTCTTCGATGGCGGAGAGGGCCATGGGGGAGCGGTCCTCGAGGTTGGCCGCGAGGGCGTCGAAGCAGTAGAGGCAGTGGGCGACGGTAGCCATGGCTGCGTTTAGATGGAGGTGCGGTGCTGCTGTTTGTCGAAGTTTGGAGTCGTCACTGGCCGAGGCTCTGAAGTGAGGGGACGCCGGAAAGCGGGGTTGAGGAGGAGTGGGCTTGAGGGGTGATGGATGAGGGATAAAGGGCTGAAACTCAAAACGAAGGCTTGTATTGTTTTAAGAACAAGGGTTGAGGGGGAAATGAACGAATTATGCAGAGGAGATTGGGTTGTAGCCGGGTGAGTGTTTGTCCTGTTGTAGAAGGTATGGCGCCGAATAAGACCGTCGGAGTGGACTCGGATCCACGGTGGTCGGTAGATCTGCAAACCTTGCTGAAGCCGGCGTGGCGTTATTCCTTAAATTCTCCATGGCAGGCCAACCACAAGCCGCACCGCCTCCAACCCCCCCACAAATCCCAACCCACTTCACTTACATAGCACAAAATCCCCCCAGAAAATTCAGGGCAAAGTTAGTTTTACCATGTATAATTCGCCGTTCACCATACATAGGACTATACAAGTCAAGTAATTCAAGGATTCAAGGAATAAGAAAATCCGGTAAATCAATATATTAGTCTCACTACTCGCACTACTCGCGGAACTCTAATAGAAAGCCGATGCTGGTTGTGGGGAACTGTCCCTGACTCTTAACCTCTCTCATGCTGGCATTATAGCACGCTTGGTCTCCACAACTTATTTCGCGGGGTTTCAGTCGGTGTTTATTAACTGTTGACCGTTTGGATGCAGCCTCATTGTAGATTCTTCCTCTCATTAGGAAGGTGTCTCTCGCGGTTCTCGGCGATGCAGGGCACCATGCAGCCCGTGCTGTAAAGTAAGTGCCAGAGGTTGTCTGCTGTAGGTAGAGAGATTATTGCTTGGAATGTTAAGGGATTGCCGGCGGGTTTCATATGTCGGCAAAATCTGGGCCGTTATGGCACTGAGTAAGTGCCATACCTATGTGTGGCCATAGGATAGGGGAACGGTGGGACTGGCCGATCACTGTGTAGTGTACCAATAGATGATATTCTATGTCTCAATCGGCCGTTGAAGAGGCTATAAAGCCATACCGTAACCCTGGTGTTTTGTTGAAATAACCATCTACTCTGTGCTCATCAGTCTTCAATTGCTTCCCAGTATTCTTATCTTTATATCCCGTTCTCAAAATGAAGTACTCTCTCGCAGCACTTACCGTGGCGGCATCAGTTGTCTCTGCCTACAACCTCCCAGACAACCTTTCTCAGATCTACAACAAGCACAAGGTATGTCCAACAAAATAAAGCTAGTCTATCCATTGTCCACTTCTCACACCCCGCACAGACCGGAGCATGCAGCAACAAGCTCGCCAGCGGCTTCACCGACGGCAGCGGCCCTAAAACATTCGAGTACTGCGGCGACGTTAAGGGAGCCATCTTCATCCACAGCAGTGGAAATGGCGGACAGTACGCCAACATGGACATCGACTGCGACGGAGCCAACAGGACCGGTGGCAAGTGCGCCAACGATCCTACCGGACAAGGCACGACGGCGTTCCAAAGCGAGGTTCAGGCGTTGAAGGCTGGCATCAAAGACCTGGACTCTAACCTCCACCCATATGTCGTTTTTGGCAACGAGGGAAAAAGCCCCTCGTTCGACCCGCGAAAGCATGGCATGGAGCCTCTTAGTGTCATGGCTGTTGTGTGCAACAACCAAGTCGTAAGTGCAGCCATTCCATCGTCGTGTTCGGCGACAGTGCTTTGGGAATAAAACTAACTCTGGATGGTAGTTCTATGGCGTCTGGGGCGATACCAACGGCGAGACCTCCGTTGGAGAGGCCTCCATTTCTCTGGCTGATATGTGCTTCCCGAATGAGCACCTCGATGGAAACAATGGCCATGATCCGAAAGACGTTCTTTACATCGGGTTCCCTGGAAAGGCTGCCGTGCCGAGCTCCTCGACCAAGTGGAACGCTGGCAGCGCGAAGGCCTTCGAGGACAGCATTAAGGCTGTTGGAGACAAGCTTGTCGCAGGTCTCAAGGCTTAGAGAGGAGTGCCTGCATGATGTCAGTTTGGAAATAGTGAATGGATTGTTTGGGGAGTAGTATAGTTTTGGTTATTATCATGTTGTATATTGTTAAGCCATATACATGTAGATAAACGCAACCATATAGTAATCAGCATAGCATGACTGCGGATAGTCGTAACTATATAATCAGCATTACTATAAATTTGACGCTGCAACTCGTGTTGTCTCCGCCTTGAACTCTGTCATAAGCTGACGATATCGATACGATTTCGCATCGAGATATATATGATGGCGATCTATGGATCTGGTTGTGGCTTGCTTAGTGTAATTGCTCATAGCAAGGTACCTGACATGAAGATTTTTGGCTTTATTAAGATCAGATGAGGCCGCGATTAGTCGCAATACAGTATGTAGCACAATATGTAGTGCATATGAGCACAGTAAGAAAGTTCCCAAGCGCGGAATCCCGGACAATCCAATGATGGTGTGCCGGGGTAAGAGCAAACAACACTGGGACCGCAATGGTTGCAATGTTCCTAGGGTCGTTTCGGGGACCCCAGGGTCAGGCACCACGGCGCTATTAGCACCCTATTAGCACTCCACTAACACCACGACTAACACCACCACCCCACCAACGCTAATTTAGAGTCCACCCGCGCCACACTTTCCTCTGGTTGCTTGTTGAATTATCCACGTAATCATCATCCACCATCATCCGCCATCAAACATCCTCCTTCTCCAATTATCCTAACAACTGCCGATCGCTATGGTTCCGACAGCGGTGATCTGTACCTTACTGTGCTACAACGTGCGCAAGGTGATACAATGCCAGGCCAATGCCTATTACTGTATCTCCGAATCTGCATGCCCACTCCACAGGTTCTCGGGATGGTTGGCATATGGCACCTCCACGTCTTAAAGCTCGTACAATTCGTACACTTCTACAAGGGAGTTGATGATAGTGCTGACCGGGAATCTAAAACCAGCCTTCCCATGCGCCACTAACCATGCTGTCCTCTTGCGCTGAGTCTAGTATCAACGTGCCTTGCTTAGCCATGGATAGGTTCCGAGCTTCCTCTCTGGTTCCGAGATTTGACGCCAATGGCCTAAGTCAGGTACTGTGATCCGTATGGCCACCAAGGATGTGGTAGGTTCTGGGTGCACTACTCGCAGGGGCTGAAAGCTAGCTCTGTTTGTAGCAATACCGTACAACGGCGTTGAAACGGCGAGGACGCCGAAGCGCGTCGGGGGAATGTCGATGTTGGCCGTCGAAGGAGGCAATCATATATAAAAAGTAAGTTCCCTCTTTTGGTCTCTGGTTACGGGCCTCAAGAGAGCTATTTTTATTCGTCCTTGACACTATTGTTTCTCATCTGTGTTGATCTATGTCAAACTGAAAGCGTCCTATATTTCTAAATTTCCTATACAATGCGGGGTCTTCTGACTGTGGCATCTGTGCTCCCGTTATCTTTGGCTGCTGCGGTCATCCGTGATGTTTTGTAAGTATCACTGTAATATATATATCAAGGCTGGCCTCTAATCTTTCGATATAGCGATGATGCACGCCTCCAAAAGCCCCGTGCGGATTCCCTGCTAGAGAGAGCAGCGTGCACCGGCCCCATCGCAAGCAAGCCTTCCAAGTACTGGCTTGATGAGCAGGACCACACAGGCGCAGCAAGAGGAATTGCACCATTCACTGACAACAGTGATCAATATCCTGTATTCAGGAACGTTCTTGACTTCAAAGTTGCCAATGATGGCACAGGCGACCAGTCCGGAAACCTGCAAGATGCCATCAACTCCGATGGCAACGGCGGTTCCCGTTATCAGAACGGCTTGACCACCAAGCCAGCAGAGATTTACCTCCCGGGTGGAACTTATCAAATATCCAAGGTTTGGGATCTCCGCGTGGGCACGATTATTGTGGGCGACCCAAATGATCCGCCAGTTATCAAGGCTTCGGCCGATTTTGATGGAGACGCCGTTGTCAATGGCTACGATTTTGGAGTCGGTGCGCCGGAGACGAGCTTCATGACTCTTATCAAAAATATTGTCATTGACACAACTGCCATTGATAAGGACAAGGCTGTTATGGCCCTTAACTGGGGTGTTGCCCAAGGCGCAGGCATGGCAAACATCAAGATTGTGATGCCCGAGGACTCCAAAGGACACACAGGAATCGTTCTTAAGGGCGGTTCCACTATTGCCGTGACTGATGTGGTAAGTAAAAAAACAAAGTTGGCCTTAAATGTTACAATACTAACATATACTAGAATATCCACGGCGGCGCGGTTGGTATCCAGAACTCGAACCAGCAGGTTAACTTCAAGAACATCTATTTTAACCGTAGCTCTACTGCCTACGCTGCTACCGGTGGCTGGACGTCGCTTCTCCAAGGCGTCACTTTCGACACATGCGGACGGGGCGTCGACCTTACCAAGGGAGGTAATGCCGGGTCGTTGGTTCTCCTGGACTCCAAGTCGGTCAATTCCGGCCCAGTTATTAAATTTGCCGATTCATCCAACGCCAATGGCGACCGCAACAACCAGATCGTAATCGAGAACCTCGAGCATGACACTACGAACCCCATCGCCGTCAAGGCCGATGACACTGTTGCGCTTGATGCCGCCGATACCATCGACACTTGGGTGTGGGGAAATGCCGATCCCGGCGGATACGTGACTGGAACCCAGTATAAGACGGTTCGTCCTGACGCCCTTCTCAAAGATGGGAAGTACTTCACCAAGGAGGCACCCACCTACGGCGAGTTCGCGAGCGATCAGATTGTCAATGTCAAGAGTGTCACGAATTACTCAGTTAAGGGTGATGGGAAGACTGATGATGCTGCATCTCTGAATGCGATCCTCCTCGACAATGCTGCCAATTGCAAGATCACGTATTTCCCATACGGCGTGTATATTGTGAAGGATACCCTATACATTCCTCCCGGATCCCGCATCATTGGCGAGGCATGGGCTGTTGTATCCGGTAAGTTTTAAAACCGAATTTGACTGAATTACATAAACTAACAACCTTTCCAGGAGCTGGTGATAAGTTCAAGGACGACTCAAACCCCGCACCCGTCATCAAAGTCGGCAACGACGGCGAGACCGGCGTCGCAGAAATCCAAGACATGCGCTTCACCGTCTCCGAAGTCCTCCCCGGCGCCATCATCCTCGAGGTAAACATGGCCGGCACCTCCCCCGGCGACGTCGGCCTCTGGAACACCATCGTCACCATCGGCGGCACAGCCGACACCGCCATCCACGAATCCTGCACCGACCAAGACACACACAGCTGCAAGGCCGCCTTCCTCGCCGTACACCTGACCAAGAATTCATCCTCCTACTTCCAGAACCTCTGGGCCTGGACTGCAGACCATAATGTTGACGGTGGACCGAACCAGATCATCGCTACTGGTCGCGGCGTCCTCGTCGAAGCTACAAAGGGGACTTGGCTGGTTGGTAGCGGCTCGGAGCATCATTGGCTGTATAACTACAATTTCGGTGCAGCTGAAAACGTCTTCGCAGGTCTCCTACAAACTGAGACGCCGTATAACCAAGGCGACCAAGCTACGCTCACCCTACCCGACCCCTGGACCGCTGAGGCAGCATACCACGACCCCGACTACACCTGGTGCGCCCCAGACGACCAGAAGTGCCGCACCGCGCTCGCAGTCAACGTCGACGGCGGGAAGGACATCTTCCTGTACAACTCCGCGTCCTGGGCGTTCTTCCACGGGCCATGGGACGGGTCGTATAGTAAGACGGCGTGCGATGGGACGTGTCAGACGAATATGAATCGTGTGGCGAATGATCCGGATAATTTGGCGTGGTATGCGATTAATATTAAGTCGGCGGATACGCTGGTGTTGGATGGGAAGGGGAATCCGTCGAAGGATAATAATCCGGGGAGTTGGGGGGGGAATTTGGTGGCTTATAGGGAGTTTGCTAATGAGGGTTAGGGGAGGGGATTTGATGGTATTTGTCGAGATATCCGTTGGTTAGCGAGCGGGGTGGTAGGTAGATAAGTAATGTTATTCTCATATTGAAAAACTGTCAGCTCCCTTGCTACGACAATTATATCACATTAACAGGCGTTATTAGGCCATTGTGCTCAAACTGTGCCTTGTATTGCGTTGCCATCTCATCCAAGACATGGTCTTCAATGGGGCTGTAGATCACTGCATCCCAACATTTAACTAAGTGTATATAGCTTGGCGGTTTGTACATGCACTGCCAAATATAACTCTACGACATGGAACAGACCCCGCCTCAGTCTGCAACGCGCAAGACTCTAGAAGGGACGATGTATTTATCCTAGCATAGTAGGATGAAGTTATACTCCCTCCGCCGCCTTCGCGGGCTATCCACCCCCCTTGAAATCCGCCACTCAATCCGTCGCCTACGCGCCAGCCCCAACACCAGCTCCCTCCTCTACCAGCTCCTCTATGCCCACCCCTGGCACTTCGCCATCCCCCCTCTACTCTCCTACGAAGACCTCCATGCATCGCCTGAGGTCATCAACGCGCGGCAAGCAGGAACCCGGAATCCCCTCTTCCGCGCGTGAGATACGTCACTCCGGTCTCTATATCGCCTCTACGATGACTTCTGCGCCGACCGCCGCACCCTCATGACCTACGAATGCGAGTACCTCTTCCGCCGCGGCTCGGAGGGCTGGTCGCTCTCGCGGATAGAGGATCCGTCCGATGAGGATCCGGTGCGCTATGTGGTGCTTGCGAGTCTTGCGGAGGCGCTGGTGGACGCGTTCAATTGGAAGTTAGATCTGGGGTTTAGACGGGGCGGCAGGCCGTGTGACCAGTCTGAGGAGAGGGCGACGAATTTTGTGAGGGAGGTGGCGCCGGAGTGGACGGGGAAGGTTGGGGCGGTGGAAAAGAGGGTGAGCCTGATCGATCGGGAGAGTGAGCCGTTTGCGAAGGCGGATGATAATTTCTCGAGGAGAAATATTGAGAGTAGCATGGGATATCTGTATACTGTATAAGGCGACGGCAAGGAAGCGCGGTGGACGCGCCGTTTTATGTTGGCTTTCTCGCCAGTTCGGGAATGGTATTTTAATATAAATTCGCATCTATCTCGAGGTTCGGTCATGGAAATGCATCAATTGCCAAGGCCATATCAACCGCCCAGCGTTCAATCACTCGCCTTATACCTCGCCCTATACGCCTCCATCCTCTTCACATCCTCCTCACTCCCCTTCCCCCTCAACAACTCAATCAAATCCCCCAAAGTCGCAATACTCGCCGTCCTCACCCCAAACTCCCCCCTAATCTGTCCCATAGCGCTACCCCTCGCTTCTCCATCATCAATCCCCTCCTTCTCCTTCGGCCCCGGCATCTTCTCCTCCCTATCAAGCGCAACCGCGAATCCGACAACGGTTCCGCCTTCCCTGGCGACCTTGACGAGGGTATCGCGCATCGCAGTGCCAGCGGTGATCACATCATCGATCACCAAGACATTCTTCCCCTTCAGCGGGGCACCGACGATCGAGCCTCCCTCGCCGTGGTCTTTGACTTCCTTGCGGTCGAAGCTGTAGGATACGTTGGCCCAGGTCTCGGGGTCGAGACGGTGCAGCTCGAGGAGCGTGGCGCAGGCGAGGGGGATGCCTTTGTATGCGGGGCCGAAGATGACGTCGGGTTTGGGGACGGAGGGGTTGGCGGTTAGGAAGGAGACGATGGTGTGGGCGTAGGCTTGGGCGATGGCTGAGAGGAGGGGGGCGGAGTGGAAGGAGCCGGCGTTGAAGAAGTAGGGGGATTCTGTGGAAGGAGGGGTGTTAGATATTGTCGCGCAGAGGGGGTGCGGGGGAGGGGAGGGACGTACGACGGCCGGACTTGAGGGTGTAGGTGCCGAAGGTTAGGACGTTGGCGGAGAGGCAGGACTCGAGGAATGCGGTCTTGTAGGCCGGGATTGTGAGGGATGAGGTGGCCATTGTGGAGGCGTAGAGGTTGATTATTGGGTGGGAGTAGGAGTTGTACGGAAGAAGGCCGTGCTTGAACTGTCAGTGGTCTTGTGCTTTTAAAGTTTTCGAAATATCATCAAAGTTATCTTCACCCCACCAAGTGCGGCCGCTAGTGTAAAGGCGGGGTTAGATAAGCATTTGTGGGCGCCAAAAAGACATGTGCGGGTAGTTACTGATAAGCGGTGATGGCACCAATACATTTATGAGAATGTGATCTTTATTACAGTAAATATGGTGTAACTTCGTGACAGGGCTCTCACCCATACAAAATATGGTGTATTACTTGAATATTTTATTTTGATATTGGTAGGCAAATAAGGTCTCAATTAAAGCTACTCGGACCTGACATCTGACTTCGGCCATATGCCGCCGACTTGGCCGGATTCCACCAATGGGTGGGCACCCACACAAGGAGGGGAACCGGCATTTGGATTCTAAGTAAATCTATTTAAGTTGACTGGTGGCGTTGCCCGGTGGGGTGTAAATTGTGTGGGGTAGTACCTTTCAAAATAACGCTCAATCCGACATAACGCACCAATTGGCTTTGGATTCTTTCTTTTGGCTAAAGTGCCTGCTTGATATTTAAGCAGTTCGAGAAAGGAGACAACCATCTCATACATAACTTTCCAGTATGAAAAGTTCAGAATAGAGGGGTAAAACTAGATTGGAATACATATAAAGGCCATGCCAGAACCACTGATTGTGATCTCATCTTCACCGTAGAGCCTTTCCAATTACCCCATTTCAACATGATTTATAACTCATTTCTGAAGATTTTTATCACAGTCGGGCTGAGCGTCTTGCCTGCTGCTGGCCAGGCAGTCCCGCCTGTAACAACCGAGAAAGGAGTGTCTGCCTATGCCTTCGACCTCAGCCAAGTTACACTAAGCAGTGGCCGGTGGTTGGATAACCAGAAAAGAACGGAGTCCTATCTGAAAGATATTGACATTGAGCGGTTGCTTTACAACTATCGAATCACTCACAAGCTCTCTACCAATGGCGCTGCTACCAATGGAGGATGGGATGCACCCGACTTTCCCTTCCGAACTCATATGCAAGGGCATTTTCTCACAGCGTGGTCGCAATGCTATGCCGTCAATAATGACATCTCATGCAGAGAGAGGGCTATAGACTTCGTAGCGGAGCTCGCTAAATGCCAGGCAAACAACAATGCAGCAGGCTTTAGCACTGGGTACTTGTCTGGGTTCCCGGAATCTGAATTTGTGGCCCTCGAAGCAGGCACTCTCAGCAATGGCAATGTTCCATACTATGTCGTCCACAAACTAATGGCTGGTTTATTGGACGTGTGGCGGATTATTGGCGACACCAAGGCTCGAGACGTTCTACTATCGCTGGCTGGCTGGGTCGACACACGCACGAGCAAACTGAGCACCACCCAGATGCAAAACATGCTCGCAACTGAGTTTGGCGGTATGAACGAAGTTCTGGCGGATATTTACCACCAGACGGGCACCACTCGTTGGCTTACAGCTGCTCAGCGCTTTGATCATGCTGCTGTCTTTAACCCCCTGGCCTTAAACCAAGATAGTCTCAATGGCTTGCATGCAAATACGCAGGTGCCTAAGTGGATTGGGGCTGCGCGAGAGTTCAAGGCCACTGGCACGACACGGTACCGAGATATTGCACAGAATGCATGGGACATCACTGTCAACACACATTCGTACGCCATCGGCGGAAACAGCCAAGCAGAGCACTTCCATGCCCCCAACGCCATTGCTTCATACCTGAATCAAGACACATGCGAGGCGTGCAACACCTACAATATGCTCAAGTTAACTCGCGAGCTATGGGTGATGAACCCTTCAAGCGTCTCCTACTTCGATTATTATGAGCTGGCTTTGATGAACCATTTAATTGGCCAACAGAACCCGGCTGACAGCCACGGTCATATCACCTACTTCACTCCGCTCAACCCCGGAGGCCGTCGCGGTGTTGGTCCAGCATGGGGTGGCGGGACTTGGAGCACAGATTACGACTCGTTCTGGTGCTGTCAGGGCACAGGAGTCGAAACAAACACTAAGTTGATGGACTCGATCTACTTCTACGACAGCTCATCGCTCTATGTCAACTTATTTGCACCCTCTGTGCTAAAATGGACACAGCGGGGACTTACCGTCACCCAGGCCACGACATACCCAGTGACCGATACAACAACTTTAGTGGTTACCGGAACCAGTAGCAGTAACTGGGCCATGCGAATTCGAATTCCTCAATGGGCTTCAGGCGCTGAGGTTAGCGTTAACGGCCAGAAACAGTCCATCAGCACAGCGTCGGGGACCTACGCTGTGCTCTCCCGCTCATGGAAGTCTGGGGACACCGTCACAATCCGTCTGCCAATGAAACTGAGAACCGTGCCTGCAAAGGACAACGCAAACATTGCAGCTATAGCGTATGGGCCGGTTATTCTCTCTGGAAACTATGGCAGCACTTCCCTCAGCTCGGTGCCAACTCTCACGCTGGGCTCGATAAAGCGAAGCTCACAGCTGGCGTTCACCGCCACTGCAAATGGTCAAACAGTGAACCTCAGCCCATTTTACGATGCCCATGGGTACAATTATAATGTGTATTGGGCAATTAGCGGCCAGCTGCCAACTGTGTGATGGTAGCCAGAAATAGGCGGGATCGAAGTTGAGATCGACGTCAACCGGATGAGTGCTATTTTGGATTTTGGGCCTGGGCTGGGTGAATGAGAAAGTAGTTCAGACTCAAATCTTGATTTGGATTTCATCCGACATCTTTCAACGCCACCCTTCCGCATTAAGAGATTAGGGACTGTGATGCATAATGTAGTGTCTGTTTCATATCCATCGTTGGATCTCATTGCTGATTACCATCATTGATTACATAGCCAGTATGTCCCGTGTCGGACCGCCTCGCTTACCCCCCACTATGCTTAATTGACATCGCTCCCGCCCTCGTGGAATATTGGTTTAGTAATCATTGGTGCCGCCTCCTCCTGCAACAGTGTTAGCAATCATGGTTTATAATTTTTGCCTCACTGTAATATTGATGACTTCTTATATGTCAAGCTGGACTTCTTCTTGAAAAAGTACAGAATGATCCGAATGTAATGCTATATTCGTCGATTTCTCTCTCACCGTTGAAGCCACGCATAATGGCAAGGGTAGGCGGGCATGTTCCAGGTTCGAGCGCAAGGTGCGATGAATGCAGAAGGCGCCGAAAAAAGGTAGGGGCATCATTGAACCGTCAAATGTAAGCATGAAACTGATATATGGATAGTGTGATCTCTTAGAACCGCAATGCGGGCGCTGTAAAAAAAGTGGGATCAGATGTAGTGGTCCTAAGCAAGCGGCGATCTTCGTTCATCGTCATGCCGACTCTTTCAACGCTCACACCCAACGGGGAGCACTGATCCAAGCATATCAGCAACGCGGAGCCACTATGGAGCATTCGGGGCAGTTTTTTGATACTACTATGCTTTGGATTCGATATTTGCGATGTCTTCTCGCAGAGCGCCAATGGTCTTCCTCACTCACCCTCGACGAAAATGTTGGGCTATCTTACAAAACCTCCTACGAACTTGTATATCAGACACTTCTGAACGACTTTAGGCCTAAAAATCAAGGAATCTTTAGTGGCGACCGTATAGAAGGCATAGGAACGAAGCACTATTCGAACATTGCGACTTGCGTTCGGGCTCTGCTTCCACTCTCAAGCCTGCGTATTCCGACACTGGACCATTCGCTGCTCAGCCTCTTGAGCTTGTATTATGGGAGCTTGCATGGTGACGCTGGTTTGGAGGAGTTTGCCTACTCAAGCTACACTATAGCATTGGGGCAATATTCCCTCCTCCTAAACCGCTTCTTGTCCAAAGACACGGAAGTATCTACGCCTGCCTACCAAGCGTTTGTATACATATCGATCTCGATGCTCATGTTTGAACACTTAAGAGCGGCGGCGACTCAGAGCGCTGAATATCTGCCGCACATGCAAGGCGCCCTGGCAGCTTTACAGGCCTGTGGACCACAGCCTCTGCTAACATCATGTGGCATGCAAAAGGCATTCTGTGGTCTTCGTGGCGTTGCAGTTTTCACTGCCATAGAACAACGAGAGCAGACATTTTTAGCTGAGCCGGACTGGTTAAACATCCCTTTCGAGAACGTTATCAAATCGACACGCGACCGCTTGACAGACATAGGAGTACACATCCCAAACCTGCTGCAGTGTTTCGATCTGTTTTCCGCCAATACTACCACTGGGTATACCGATCGAGACTTTGAGACCGGAATGTCTCTGCTTACACAAATTACCGACTTGGAGCAAAAATTTGAAGGGTGGCTATCCGCGCTCGAAACCACAACTTCGGAACCGCTATACTGGTCCCGCAGTTTGCCTACGACACTTGATCGCAAACACCATGACCCTGAATGTGTGCCAAAATACTCCAACAAGTTCCATCAACTTGTCTTCCATTCGGGGCCAGTTGCTGGTCTACTTGTTCACTACTGGAGTTTCCGCCTACAGCTTGGTATGACTTCAATTAAGTTGCAGCAGAGTTTGCTCAGCCATGTCGGCCAGGTGCCAGAGCTGATGCTGGTCCAAGAAAAATTATCTCAGGACCTGCGGAGTCAACAAGAATCAGCTGATAGTACTGCACAGCTTATCCTTGGAGCAGAGCCGTCACTTAGCAGCTGTTTCGAAGGGTTTGTATGCCTACAACCGCCTCTTAGAATTGTGACCAGCTATTTCGAGAGCTTGAATCCACCACTGGCGGTCGTCTGAAATCCTACAAACATAGACTATTTTGTGTATTGGAGTTGAGCACATATGAATAATATACAAAGGACTGGGGTTTAGAACGGAAGCAAACAGCTGGTCTCACGAAGAAAACGGACAAGAGGGAGAAACTCTGCTCTAACCCAAGCACTGTGTGTTATCAAACAGACTGATTGTTAACTAAATTCCCATTCGGATATCTTCCATATCTAGGCCACTTTTGGTAGCAAGAGCGGAGACCAATCCTCGTTTCTGATGTACTGCTCAATTCTAGTTACCGGGACATCGAAGTCGAGCTTTGCAAGCGAGAAAAGTTAGTTCAGCATACAGCAACATGTGTTTATTTGTTTTCGCCTGACACTTACTTGTTGGACGGTAATGATGGACGGATCACCACCATCATAGCCGAAGTCTTGGGAATATGCGTACATCTCGGCGATCTCTTCCCCGTACCCCCCTGGTGCGAGTTTAGAGTGCTCCAACACCGTCGTCTTTTCAAAGGTGGCTGGGACGCCTGTGACCTTGCTCCAAAGCTTGACATAGTCGGACCAGGTAAGTCGATCACCGAAGGCCATGAGATTTGTACCGGCTGGTAGCTTTGTGAGAGCCTTGACGAAATGACCTGCGTCGGAGGGAACAACGAGAGGGATTGGAACGTCACCATTACCAGGGACTCGCAGTATCATCGACCCATCCGTGCGCTATTTACACGTTAGAGAGGGATTCTTGGAACGAAAGATGGATCAATATAAAAACCTTTTCCCAAGGAACAGAGGACTGACCCCATTTCCAATTGGTGACATATAGGCCCATCTGGAGAATCGACATCTTCTTGGCCAGTTGTGGGTGTACACTATTGATATAGTCGACTACATGCGCCTTTGAGTCGAAGTGGAAGACGCCCTTATACTTTCCTCCACTCCATTTTGTCGCGGCTGATAAGGAAGACCAAACGAACAAGTCGAGATTATCTACTGTGGCGACAGCATCAGCGATATTTTTCCCCTGCTGCAGCTCCTTCTCATAACACCACTCTCGAAGAGTCTGGCCTGCTGAAAGCTTGGCCACATGTGCTTCAGCTGGGTTTGAGAATGCCTCTGAGAACGCGGTGTTTCCATACACAATGGAAGCCCCTTGGACAGCAGCCTTGATGGAGTCGACATCGTCTACATCTCCCTTGACTATTTCAATGCCCTTGGCAGCGAGAGCTTTGCTTGCAGGCTTAGAAGGATCTCGAGTAACACCCCTTATCTTCCATCCACCATCGTTGAGGAAGACATTTGCAACAGAAGAGCCCTGTGGGGATCTAGTTAGAAATTGGCTTCCCCGAGGAAACAAAGGCAGGAATTAAGATGTCGACGTTCAATGACAACAATAAGAAAAGCCAAGCATACCTCATTGCCAGTGATGGCGATAATCACAATGAGTTTTGTCATATTGCTAGAAGTTGATACACAATATATAGGGATGCAAATATTTTGAGCTATGTGTGTAATCTTGCTTCCAAAGACAGCCCAATTTATAGAAAATGCTACCCCGCTAGTTCAGATGGTCGTACAGTCCATGTTGAAAATATGATTCAGCATATTCTGGATAAGCGGTCAAATAGGGTAGGCCGCTAATTTCAGCTGATAAATCACTGCAATTCAGAGGACTGCAGAATATCCAAGTTACATCATAATTTTTATTACAAATTATGATTAGTATGAAGATATATGCAGGATCCCAGTAAGGAAAGAAGGGCGCGGTGGCTTGCATACTACTTCGACTAGGGTAATACAGAGTCCCTTGACCATGTAGGCGCAGTCATCGTTCTAAATCCCCTCGACTACCTCGGACAATTATACCGCAGCTGTGGTGTCATTCTAGCGTCTTTCAGAAGACTGGCCAGCGCCTTTGTTCCGCGATCCGGAATAAGTCGAGATATATATATATCCCAATAAATTCCAATGTAAATATTCTAATTATTTCTCAAACGTCTCCAGGAAATTCAAACAATTCTGACCATGTCAAAGACGCCGATTTATCTTATTTCTGTCAATAAGACCCCAGAACGAGCAGCTTTGCTTGTAGGTCAGCTCCTCGACAGTCTTGACAACAACAATCATGGCATTGTCCATATTGCAAATGCCTCAAGTGAGTTGGTCTCGTTCGAGCGTGAATGCAGTTACTGATGGGAATTTTCATAAAGCGCTCCAAGAGCTTGAAGTGGTAGTAGATACCCTCGTGTATCCTCCTGGGATTTTGGTATTTTCCCCTGGAATGATTGTTATTTGAAACTACAACAAGCTGACTACAAGGCAGATTTGCTCTAGTCAATGGACAGCCGAAGAACAAGATCAGGCAGTTACGATTGCAAAGGCTTCATTGTCAAACATCGGCGTCATCACCATTCCTCCAGGACTTGATGTACGTGAAGGCAGTGAAGGAATCTTAAGTTTTCTCAAGGGCGCAATTCAGAATTTAGAAGTAGCGGACGATAGCAAATAGTCGAAGTAAATTATATGTTTTTTTAGGTGGGATGGTCGGTAATGATTTTTGATATCAATATGAAGTGTGTAGAGTAGTACGTATGTAATCACACACTATCTATTATGCGGTTTAATTTGATAATTTTATTGATTAGCTATCTCACGTTTATCACCGATCTCCTCAAACTTTCCCAGCGCCTAGAATATTTTATTCTCAACTGGTACATATGGCTTCTCCCATGCCTCCGCTCGACGCCACCACTGCTCTTTGAAGGGCCGCTGCAATCCTTGCTCAGAGTTACCAAATAACCCTCCTTTTACGAAGGTAATGCTTGGATTCTCTGTAACTGTGGTACAGATTGGCCTAGAATTATGCCACGAATTAGTTAATGTCAAGTACGGAGTATCAGCAACGTCGCATTGGTCATGGCTTACGATCCGCACCGCGGGCAAAAATGCCTATTTGAATGGTTACCAGAGGCAGCTTCAGTGCTGTAAACACTGGGAATAAGCTCGCCACTGAGTCCGACATTGGAGGAAGGCACAATTAAATTGACTTGAAATCTAGAATTCCGTTACTTTCTTGGGGCCAAATGGGAATGCGGCTTCGAAA
The DNA here is from genome assembly GCF_001662655.1 of Pseudogymnoascus verrucosus. NCBI lineage: Eukaryota > Fungi > Ascomycota > Leotiomycetes > Thelebolales > Thelebolaceae > Pseudogymnoascus > Pseudogymnoascus verrucosus. The sequence continues at coordinate 738,334 of NW_017263655.1, forward strand.
TCGGCAGTTTCTTACAGAGTTCCCCCTGATGCGCGGCAGTCAAGACAATGACAGAGGGAGACATTGACTGGAAGTTTGGGCTGACGAACCGTGACGACGATACCGCCACAATTGCAGTGGCCTTGTAAAGGAGGAAGTGAGGCCATATTGTAATAAAACTTGCAGCAGCCAAAAATTTATTTGACGAAAGACAAAGGCATATCTATATCTCTCGATATTCAGCAGATATTATTAACGTACGAGATGCAGAATACGGGTCAACACGTTGAACAGAAAGCAGCATGCTTGTCGCGGCGGAGTTGTAAGCTTGGCTAGTGCGGCTTCTATTGGTAGAGGGGTCTGTACGTATATTTTTAGCGCCATACTTTAAATCAGATCGACGGCACTAGTATCGACATGGAAGTAAGAGCGCTACCCTTAGAAATACCGCTGGCTGACATGAACTATCGTACATAGCCTATTAGATCCCAGCGCCTCTATGAACCACTCTATATCTTCGATCCAAAATTACCCCTCCTGACATGACCATTTTGGACAAAGGAGCGCTCCTGCGGTGTCTTGCCTTACATCGTACCCTGTATATACCTACCATTTACTAATCATACTTTTGGCGCTACTGTAGATTAGATCAACGCACCAGTATCGATACGGAAGTAAGAGCGCTACACTTGAGAATAGCCATTGCCAACGACCTGCATTGTCATGCCTCCCTAGCTCGCATTCCATCTTCGATCTAAATTACTCCCTCTGACATCACTATTTTGGAAATGGGAGCGCCATAATGGCTTATGTTACATTGCATCCTGTCCCGACCTGCCGTCAAGTAATTATGGCATAGTGTATGTAGTGACTATATAAGTGAACATTAATTCTATGCCATAGAAATTAACCCAACATTACAAACAGCCCTACCAACTATTTTTTATCACCATAACACCCAGCAACCAGACATGGCTCAGAAGACAGCTCTCGTACTCATTGACGTGTACAATGACTTTCTCCATCCCGATGGCAAAGCAACTGCTGCACTCAACGATTCTCTAACCAATTCTGACACAGTTGCCCACATTCAACAGGCTCTACAAGCTGCCCGCGCTGCTAAAATCCCTGTTTACTACAGCCTGCATCAGCAATATCACGACGGCAAGTACGCGGGGTTTGAACGCTGGAATCCGATGTTGCGCAGTGTTGAGAGCTCCCACTCCTTCGAAGAGGGAACATTCGGCGCCGAAATCTACAAGGGTCTCGAACCGGACCCAAAAAGTGGAGATGTTGTGATATCTAAACATTGGAACCAAAGGTGAGTATTTTAGATAGTCATGGCTCGCCGGATGCCTAGCTAACCGTGATCCCAGCTCGTTCAAAAACACCGACCTTGATTGGCAGCTTCGGCAGCGGAACATCACCGATCTCGTATTTGCTGGGCTCGTTGCAAACACATGCATTGAAACCACTGCTCGAATGGCAAATGAAGAGTGAGTAGTAAAGCAAATCGACGAACGTTTGAAAATATAGTACTAACATTTCGTTCATAGGGGATATAAGGTCACGATGCTGTAAGTCTCATGGTCTGGTAATTTCGAGACATAAACATATTACTAACGCTAGGGATTATAGAAATGATGCCACCGCTGGCTGGACTATAGAGTCAATGAAGGCAGCTGTAGAGCATAGTTGGCCATCGTTTGCGCATGAAGTTATTTCCACTGGGGAATGGCAGAAACGACTAGCTTAGCTACTGCATGCTTTCGTCGATAGTAGCAATAGACATATGAGAAAGGTGATGTATGGAGTCAATATACAGCATTTCTAAATTTCTTGACTTTCATATGATGAAATTCCCATAGTATGTTGGCTACGTACCTACCAACCTGAAACTGGGACCTAAGTTCCCTCCCTGACTTGCCTGGGTTTCCATCCTCACAATTTCACTTCGAAGCTCATCAATTTCTGTCTCCATATCTGCCCTATTCTTATCCTCTGCTGTATTTCTCATTTCCTTTGGCATGTTCTTCTGAAGGTCGGTAGTGCTCGTATTCAAGACAGATGGTTCACCGTTGGAATCCTGTTGCAAACCATTGGCTTTGCTTCCGTCGTCGCTGGGTCCTAAATGATCATTCGGTTCGCGCTCGAGCTTCAATGCCACCTCAATACGTAGACGCATCGCCTCCTGGGCAGCTTCTTCAGCTACGACGGCAAAGTGACAGCGCCTGTAGACACCGATAGCGGTGGCGACGAGACCAATTACCTCGTAGGCGAATAGAATTGGCAGGGCATAATGAAGGTGTGGGTTGCAACCGCTGGACCAGTTATTCGTGAGTGCTTCGTATGCCTCATGCGCTGGCAAAGCATATGCCCAACGGTAGAATGAGGGCGAGAGACTGAACGGTAACAAAATGGACGTGACATTGGTTATAATCCAGCTAATGAGCGCCATGGGGATGTACTGGGGTGGAAGCCAGATAGTGAAGACGTCGATGGCGAGGAAATTGACGTGAGCGAAAAGCCATATTATTAGCCAGTTGATGGCGAATTGTTTTCCTGAAAGGATCCAACCGTCCTTGAACGCCCAGATGGCGGCGGATACAAGCAACGAGCCAACCATGGTGAATGTACCAGAGATGATATCCCGGGTCAGAATAATTCGCGTAGGCGATATTTTGTTGTAGATTTTGAACTGCGCGTAGAGTCCGTTAATACTGGCAAGATAGAAAAAATCTTGGATCAGGATTAGCACTATGCATATCGTATTGTACACGGCCCGAGATCCTTGAGTCGTCAGCTGAATGTTTATGGATGATAGAGTCCAAGGGTTCGCGTAGGTGAATAAGGCAGTTGTATCATTTGGCTGGATCGTAGCCAGTGCAAAAGTGCTATTGCGAGCTGTGTAGGCGACACGAGCAGCATTGGAGAGCATCTGAAGGTTGCTGGAAATGGCGCCGTCAAGAACAGTCGGGTATCTGGCCTCATTCCAGATGTAAAATAGTACATTGGATTCATTGTGCTGCGATGCGGCTCCTGAGAGTGCATCTCCCAGCCCCTTGGAGGAACCAGGAGCGGTATACAGCACTGCCCAGTATGAAGTATCACACACAGCCTGTCTCAATTCTTTCTCAGATGGGAATTCGTCTCTCGAGTGCTCGATAAGAGTGGGAAAGCCATCCGACTGTAGAGTCCTGTAGGCATCACGTACAGCATCGCCAATCACTCCGCCATCATAATCCACCCACAGCACGTTCAGAGAGTGTGAGCGCGACGTTTGCTGAAACAAGGAGCCGAAAAGATAGCAAAGAAGGCCAAAGAAGAGAAGCTGAAGAAGGACAAAGTTTAGCGCAGCTGCTTGGAAGAAGCTGGCACGACTTGTTTTCAGCGATGGATGGGTAGCAGCCATCCTTTTTTTGCTGGCGAGAGGGTAGGTGTTTTGGAGGAGTAAAGGTAGCATCGTGAAGGTAGTATGGACCTTAAGTGTGCTTGTTACTGGCTGGGTAGGGCCAACCGGGCAAAATGAAGCCGAGGAAAGCTTTGTATGCATTGGGTTTGCAAGTGTGGACCAAGATGATTATATACAGGCAGCTAAGAGCCACCTCCTGCTCACGAAGGCTAGAACCTAGCCGTTAGCGTAATTATATTCATACGGCGCCTTGTAAGTAAAATACCTTCCCATTCTTAAAGTAGTATGGCTGGATTAGTCAAGTGTCAGCCTGCATTACGGTGGGTTTATATGGGATACGAATATTGACGCTAAATTTCCGAAACAGGCAATATGTGCGCCTGCCCCATTAACAGCGAAGGCGATTGCTAGCAAACGACTATATATACTGCCATAGAAATTACATTTAAATCGCCGAACTGTTCAGAATAAGATACAAAGCGCACTTTATACTCTAATAAACATGGCCATCCTCAAACTCGCAACCAAATGCCTCTTCCTTCTTTCTCTCACTCAGCCCTGGCATGGCTTCGCCGGTGCTGAGGTCTTGAAGCAAACGTGCATCAATCACTCATGCAGCGCCAAACGCGTTACCCTCTCAAACCCCCCCGTCAATCTTTGGGATGCTAACGTCATCACCGGTTTTAACGCTCTCATGCTCAGCTTAAACAACCAGAATGAGACCAAAGTTGTGGTTTTCGACAGCGACACAGCTGATTTCTGGGCCGCCCCTATCGACCTGAATATCTTCCTGCCAGATGCAATCCCAGGACGCAATTCTTCGGCTCTTTTGGAGATGTACTACGCAAACTTGGATCTTCTCTTGACAACCCCAGTCATTTTTATCGGCGAGGTCAATGGCCGAGCTTGGGGCGCTGGAGATGAACACCTGCTTCGAATGGACATGAGATTCGCCGGGCCAGGTGCACAATTTGGCGCCCCTGAGGCTGCTGTCGGACTTATTCATGTTGGTGGGATGCAGCAGCTAGTGAGGTTGATTGGTCCAGGCCGTGCGTCTGAGTACATGCTCGCCGCAGCGCAGGTCTCTGCTACCGAAGCAGCTCGTGTGGGATGGGTAAATTCCGTGCATCCTACCGCCAAGGCTCTTCGAGCACATGTTGATGGTTTGGCTGCGAGGATTTCGCTCTTTTCTACCGAGACAATTCGGGCCACCAAGGCTAGTATTGCCGAGCAGGCCCCTTTGAAGGCAGCCTTGGAAAATGATCGTGCTCGGTTTGATCAGTTGGCAGCGCTGCCACTGGTGCAGCAGAATGTGGAAGCCATTATCCGGCTGTCTCATAACCAGTCTAAATCTTGGGAAGAGAATAACAACGATAACATTGTTCAAAAGCTCTACTGAGCACTGTGGCCTAGGTGTATTTGGCGCTTCAGCACGTGGAGGAAACGGCTTTATCCTAGACTGATAGATAGACACCAACTTGCTTTCTAAACCTAGACATCTGGGGTTTGGAGATTCAATTTAACATCCTTCAAGAAAAGGCGACGTTACACACATTGAGCAGCAGGCGTGAGATTGTGCTGTACCGCTTAACCTTCGCCGTACTTTGACTTATCTCGTTTTATTCAAGCCTTATTAATGCTCTTATGGTCTTGTAGTTGCTGGACTATCCCCATATGCCCCTTGCGAGCAGCGAGGCTTAAAGCCGACTCGCCACGGCCGTACACGTCCGGGTTAACACCCTTATGGGCAAGTAATAGCCTCACGACCCCTTCGTGTCCGTTCTCAGCAGCCCTTTGTAACGCAGTGGCTTTAAATGGCGAATCCTGAAAGTCTGGGACAATATTCTCGTGCGCAAGCAACAGCTCCACTACCACCTCGTGCCCTCCCTCAGCTGCATCTACAATCGGCGTCGTGTAAGTCTGCATGCTAAGGTTATTTACGTTAACGCCCTTTTGGGCAAGCAGTAGCCTTACTACTTCTTCGTCCCCTCTTTGAGCGGCGCTGTGCAGAGGTGTGTAACCACCAAGCCCATCCTGGGTGTCTGTATTAATGCCGTCCTTGGCACATCTGGCAAGCAACAGCTTGATTACCGGTACATGCCCGTTGCTAATTGCAAACGATAGTGGTGTTTCCTCCCTTCTACCGCCCTTACGGTTTGGGTCAACCCCATCTATGTCAAGCAGCAGCTTCACTATTGGCAGATGTCCGTTCTCAGCTGCCAACGACAGAACAGACTGGCCGTAAGAGTCCATAGATTCTGGGCCGACACCCTCCTGGGCAAGCAACAGCCTCACAATCGCCTCATGGCCTTTTCCAGCAGCGAAATATAGAGATGTCACCCTTAGGCCAGTAAGCTTTGACGATGGGTCGACACCATCTGTTGCAAGTAGCAACTTTACAACCGCTTCGTGCCCATTCTCAGCTGCGTAAGAAAGCGGTGTTCGCTCGTTGCTATCCTTTGCATCTGGACTCTGCCTGCCAACTAAAAACTGCACAGCTTTCTCGAGCCCAAAGTATGCCGCTAAATGTAGCCCCGTCATTTTTCGTGGTTGGTGAAGCCTAACTATGGCTATTTGGGTTATTACTCCATATAGTTGTGATTGACTCGCGGCCTCAACCTGATCTTGTTTGTCGAGGAAAGTGGCAACTTCTGGGATAAGTGTCGAATCCTCGCGAGCATGGAGCCCCCAATTATGTGCCGCGTAGCTGTAGAGCACATTATCCTCCTCCCGTTGTTGTAGTTGCTTGTCTTCTAGCCAAATTCCACTCCCAAACTGTTCAAATGAGAGATATGTGCAGCATATTGCTGCCATATTGGTCTCTATTTGAGGAAACCATTTCCCTTGCGTCCGCTTGAAGTATTGCTGTGCTGTGTAGTGGACTAACCGGATGATACCGCTCTCTTCATCGATTGTAACCAACCCGGCGCATACAGAGACCATGTCTTCGACTGGACATATATTATCTTCGTCAAATTCAAACGATTCTCGCTCGATAGCAAGTGCGACCTCAAGTTGAGATGTGGTAAGAGGTGTCTTTGCGCAAGTGATCCAATAGATAACCTGCACGGCAAGCTCCCTTTCGTCACTAATCTGACCTTCAATTCTCTCCATGGCATCCTCGTACGCCTTGTCATATGTCTCATCGTACGCTTGAAACCCGCTCGGCAAGTCTTCTAAAGCTTTCCGAATAGCCTTTGGTGACTTTTTGCCTTTTATCGCATCAAGGTAGAGCTTTGCAAGTAGGAACCTAGATGTAGATTAGAGTTATTTCTCCAGTATATGAGCATAACATACATTCCATCAACAGCATTCGCAATCCTCTTCTTTATCTCATCCTGTAGGTCTGGGCTCTGACGTACACACCTAGGGAGACCTTGGATATGACCGTCGATGTATCTGCGTACATCGTCCGGGTGTGCAACGATCTCTCTCTGAATAGCATCCGTAAACCTTTCCCTGATTTCAGGGATAAATCTCGACGTCGCAAATATGTTTATGCGTGTTTTACACTCAGCCTGGAGATTAAGGATGGCTTCCAAGAATTTTGTTCGGCCACTGTCGGATACTTGACACTCATCTAGGGCGTCGACGATAATGAAGACCCTCGAATATATGGTTGTAGCCACCAACCTAAGACTGCTTAAAATTTCGGCAAAAGACATCTGCTTCTTTTCCCACTTATAGCGATTATAGAGGGTCTGCACATTATTCGGGATAGAACGCTGGCGTTGAATTAGCTGCTTCAGCAGGCTCGCTAGGAGCTCTTCGGCCCTCTGCTCGTGTTGCCGCCGGAAGTTACAATAAAGGTACGCAACGCCAATGCTCTTGTCATCCTGGAAGCGATTATTCAGCTCGTCAATTGCGACAGAGGTGAGTATCGTTTTCCCAGCTCCAGGCATACCAGGGCAAAACAATGTCTTGCTAGTCTCTACCCACTCTTTGAACTCGGGGGATTCCAAAAGCCACTTTCCAGTTCCTACATGCCGCCGATTAATAAAGTCGTTATGCTGAGGTCCATAGTTGAGTGGGGTAATCCAGTCAAGAACAACATCATGTTCTTTATGCCGTTCTTGACTGTCTTGCCGCACATGCAACTGATCCAAGCTGGCTAGTATCCCTACAGATATTTGACTAAGATTTTTTAGTCAACTGCTCATCTTCAGAGGATATACTTAATTACCTGTCAAATTTCCCTTGAAATGCGTTCCAGAGGGTAACATTCACGATAATACGACTTCGAAGCTCCTTTATATCGTCCGGTTCCCATTTAAGTCTATTCCAGATTCTTTTCGCTCTGCTCCCGGCACCTGCATAGCCCGACTTTAGCTCACTGTACTTGTCCAGCGTTCTTTTCAGCTCACTAAGAACGTCACAGCAGCTATTGGTGATTTCCCTCAGTTCCTTCGCCTGTTTCTCATCGAGATCCGGTCCAGACAGTCGATCTTCAACATCTTGAAGCACGATAGAAAGACTTCTCGCCCTACATAACCCGAATAGTTAGCCATGGCTAAAGAATTGTTGGGATGTTACACACTCGTCAGAGATGGCCTTAAATTGACTTGGCGCATTGACGAATTCCTTTCGGATTCTGTTGGCAAGCTCGACCGCTGCAATAATGTCGCCTACGCTGAAACCAAAGCTCATTGTGATTTTGACCTACTCGTTCTTCGTGGAGGGGAATGGTGGTGGAGGGGTTGTTACACTCATGCAAATGAGCTTATCGCTTGCGCTTAACCCGATGAGGGTTGCTGCGCACTGAACGAGCACCCCCAAGTAATAAAGATGTAGTCAAATCCCGTCACACAAGGTAAATGGTTCGTGCCTGGCTGTAGAAGGCTCCACAGCGGCAACGGCACCGGGTGGTGTTCCAAACTTTTTAGCGGGGATCCCAGAATATGGCAGCGCAATCGGAAGATCTTTACTTCGTACCCCGCCTATTTCAATTCTAGGGCTTGTCGAACATGGACTCCAGATTCCACTTGCGGAACAGAACAGTTAAAAAACAATTCTCTCTGATGGTAGTATATTCAAAGTGAAATGTACAATTAGATAAAATCTACAGGCCTTGTAGGTGGCTGTGGTGAGTCCGTTAGGGTATGTAAGTAGTACAGTACCAAGATTATTTGAGATGCCAAGATCTCAGCCGATGGAGAGAAATAACCCCAACCTGGAAGCAGAAACATTACTTTCCACTCAACGAAGGACTGGAAACCCGCCCAAGACAAAAAAATACTAGACACATAACTGCAAAATGGCACAGCAGTACGGCCACATATCCGCCCAGTTTGAGAGCACCATATCAAGCTTCACTAACGAATCGGGATTCGTGGTGGTGCGCACCGCCTATGCCGACGACGATGCCACCGACGCTGCACAGTGGTCCACGGCACTTGCCAAGCTACAAGAACTCACACTGCCCTCCGACAAGTTCGCTCTTCCAGTCATCGCCGATCCAGCTCTCAAGGGAGCCTCGTATGATGCAGTCCGCACGGCCTTCAACACCTGGGTGAACAACTACGAGGAGGGGCACATGTGGCAATCAGACGTGCGTCGGGATTGCTGCCTTGTCCTAGACGGCCCGGCACTAGCATCACTCCTCCAAGCACCCGAGCAAGGGGGGAGTCCTAAACAAGCAACCGGGCAAACACGGAGGTCCAAACAACCCGCCCCAGTGCCGTGGGTCGTTGTTGTCGATGGAAATCATCCTTCTACAATACCTTATAACGGAGGCGGACCGTATCTGGGCTGGATGCGGGTGCCTGCCCATACAGTGGAAGATCTATTTGTGGACATTGAGGTGACTTCGTTAGTAGAAGCGTGTCCGACACGGGTATACGATGGACAGCTACCGCTATACGGCAGGGAGTTGATTGATCCTGAGGGAGGCGTCGAGGGCCGATACAAGTTCCCTCAGGGCACCCCCCGAGGCGTAGACGCAGGCAACGCTATGCTAGACGACATTGAACGGGCTCTTGGTAAGGAGGCGGTCACACAGTCACGCGGCGTTAGCGGAAAAGTAAGACAGAGGGGTTCTGTTGCGTAAAACTCTTTATAATGTAAGTATGTCATGATTAAGGGCAAGGCCCACGTTGGAGATGCGATGGCAAGTGGCTGGGGCGGCGGGGCGGCCGGGCTATACCATACGTATGATGGCGTGCAAGTGGACGTAAGTGGTAGGGCTCTGATTGGAAATAAGCTTGGTGGGATGGACTTCTAGGAATGCTGTAGTTTATGTTATGCACTCTTTAGAAGCCGAATTTATTCAGCCATCATTATTATCTATTCAAAGCCGGAACTTATAACTAATCGGCGTGAATCTAATTTAAGGCATAACCTATTGTCTAATTTGACACCTTTACTAAAGAAACCTTGCCTTAATCCATCAAGGTACATCTCGTAGGCGGGCATATAGCCATCCACTAGGAATGTTAGTAACAGCACTGATAAGCCAAAATACTACAAGACCTACCAAATTTCCGAACCTCGAGCTCCGTCATACCCAACCCACCCGTTCTTTGCCGGAGTTTCTGTTCCTGCTCTTCTCGCCACATGTAAATAGTTTCTAAGCTCTGAACATCAAGATGAACCATGAAGTCAAGCATCGAGCTACTCATAAAACTATCACAGTAGTTTTTGAGTTCATCATCGAGCAGCAACACATCCTGCAACCGCGTAGAAGCAAGTTTTTTATCTGTTCCTTGAGCGTCTCTCCATATGTTCTTGACCTCGGTGTGGCCTAAGGGTTGGAATCCTATACACCAACCTTCGAATATTATCACGTCTAGCGCAGGGTGACTATCCGTCTTCTTCCAGTTCGCCTGGGTAACCCGGTCTCCCTTTCCGTTGAACAGGCTCTTGTCGAACGCTGGCCAGAATCATGCCCCGGATTTGCCATCGCCCACCATATCATCTGTCTCTGGACGGAATTGGCGAAAGAATGCCTTAGCTAGCTGGACATCATGTGTACCAAGTTGACCTCGTGTCCGCAGCAAAGAGTTTTCCGGGTTCGCTAGTATTATTCGTTTTTGCTCAGCATGAGTGTGGTATAAGTCGTCCAAGGAGATTTCTGCAACATCGAGATTATAACTTGTGGATAACTTGGTTACAAGTCGTGACGCTACTGTAGACTTTCCGGATCCCTGACATCCGGAGATTCCGACAATAATTGTATGGTTGCGTTGGTCTCTAGACGAACAAATATTTAGTGTGTGTTGTGCTTTTTGTTGTCTTTGCTCCGCTTTGAGCTGGAGAAGTCGAGGTACGAGGAACTCTAAAATGATATCCTCCGTATGATTCATAATGAACAGCATACATAAAGAATAATCTCTAATCCTCTGCGTTACTATACCTTTATATGAGCTTAACGTACTGCGTGAGAAAGTTGCAATTAAAAGCTTGAAGCCCCTTAAGCCCTTTCACGGCTAATAGATCAACCGACGGCTAAATTAGTGGTTATACTCTCGGCCACGGCCAACAATAAATTTGCATGGAGGTAGTATTTAATGCTAGATGATCTAAAGTGAGAATGCAGTGACAGAAGCAGGCCTCAATGAGAGAAATCATTATTTAACATGGGCGTATGTATATTCCATCTCTGCTGCTTCGTTTATCGATACATAGCATCCACCAGCCCCCTTCGTCTTGATGGACGTCTCCATTAAGAATACATAGGTGTTATCCATGCGCATACCACAAACTAAATATGTTGGTTTACTATTATATTGTCTGTTCTACACTCAACCGATATGAGTGCCTAGATATGAACGCCGGGAAAGCCTTGAAGTTGAGACATTCTAGCAACTTAAACTAGTTCGGCAACAATGTCATAATTCGAAATAGCTAAAAGGGCATCATGGTACATTGACCTTTAATTGTAAAAAATAAAGAATAGAAGTATTCCATTAAATTAAAAGGGGTTTCTTTGCATGATGGTTCTTGGTATCGTCGTAAACTCAATTCGCATTATTCTAGAATGGCAGTGCTATTACCAAAACAAGTCTTCTTCCTGTTGTCTTGACAAGTCCGAATTGCTCCATGGATCGATTGTACTTGGCCCAACAGATGAATTCAAAGGACTAGATTTGTGAGATGGCAGAACTGGTAACACTTCTTTTCTGGTAAGAACATCTGCACTGTTAGGGATAGCTTCCGCAGGGCCTCCAATCGATGTATTAGAAGGATCAGCCGTTGCAGTCGTCGTGTTGTTATGTGGATCGGCCATTGTAGCCGTTTTATCGTCGTGAGTCGGTCGTATCGCGTCACGATTTTGAGGCTGATAGTCGAACGTATCCGGCATGGATTGGAGCATTTGAGGGTTTCCAACTTCCCATGATCCTTGCTCAAACGGGGTGCCTAGATCCATCTCATCTGGAACTGGAGAATCCTGTCGAACTTTGCGAGGTGTGGAGGACGTCACGCCCGCAGTATCGTAGTCTACCTGCCACCTACGAACTTCAGCAACAGTGCTTAGAGGGGCGTCGTCCCAGACTGATTTCCTTGGCCCGAACGATGCTAGTTGAGCAGTCAAAAGATCATTATCTTTTGATGAAGATGCTGCTTCTCTTTGTCTTTGCGCGGATGGGCGTAACTCCATTCCGTCGGCAAGTAGTTCATCGGGGATTACACGGAGAAGGCCCACAAGAAGGTCTTCTGTCTCCTCTAGTCGTCTCTGAATCATCTTCTTCTCCTCTTTCACTGGACCCCTACGTGATATGAGCATCATTGCATAAATGTTGCAAAGGGTTGAAATATTGGCCGTACCTTCTCTTTTGGTCCGTCCATGTGCAATTTCTCCCTGAGGTGCGACATTGGCGGCAAATGGGCCTTTCCCACCACAACTCAATAATCAGCGCCAATTCTTATTTTCTACGGAAGAGTATATAATGGTAACAGGAGGAACAAAACTAGTTACACACTTTTCTCCGCTACACTGTACAGGTATAAGCATGAAGTAGAATCAGACTAATTTTGCTAGTGAGATCTTACCTTTTGTCGTCTGTTGTGGCAGTCGATGCAGGCGACAGAGATGCGGTGTTGCCGAGGCTTCTGAGTGGATTCGGATGCCATCGATTAATCCCTTAGCAGTCTTTGGAAGTGAGTCTGTGGGAAAGGTAGATCGATCGCTAGAAAACGCAGGAGATAAAGAGGGTAAAAGTTTAAGGGTATATTAGTGCCTCTGCCTACTTATCTCGGCTAATCTTTTAACCTCAACCATGTCTGGATGTGTCCCACGCTGGCCCATCCCAGCCAACCTCATCAGAACGTCCGCCTAATCACCAATTGCTGGCATGTCCGCAAGTTCGATTTTCAGCGCGCCCGAGATAGGATGTCTTACTGCAACCAAGCCGCAGGAGACCAGGTTCACCGGCAGCAGCAGTGGCGTTTTCTTTGTCAACACTGTGAAGCAAGCATTCGCTTCTCTCGCCCACGGTTCGCCACAGGCTCAGAATCTCCCTCCTAGCGAGGAGACGCTCGTCAGCATCGATGACAATAATGGTCGAACCACTTATCGAGCAGATGGCCATGGCCAGTATCATTCCTCGGGCGTGTCAGGGCTCGGCATCTTGCCGCCACGAGACGTCGCGCAAAACCTAACTACGGAGTACTTCAGAGATTGGCATCCATTATTCCCCTTCCTCTCTGGACCAGACTTTCTTTCAGACCTCGGGGCAGTCTATGACGACCAAGAACGAGATCCAGCCAAAATGTCAGGTCCACAGCTATCCCGCTTCGTCATTGTACAAGGCGTTATCAACATCGCTGGGTCACAGTCACCCGGCGTCCTACCAGTTGCTTGCCAATTCTCCGACCCTACGTCGTTGCTACAAGCATTGGCTCCCCTCGCGTTTCGCTACCAGACGAGTTCCATCCAAGCGTACTTAGTGGTGCAACTTTATCTCACTTTGAACATGTCATTGAGGCATGCTGCATCCATAGGCGGATTTTTGTGGCGGTCTTTAGCCCAATGCGGTCTCCACAGATGTCCGTTTCGATATGGACAACTCGAGCCTCAAGACCAGATTATGCGCCAGCGTATCTTCTGGAGCGCTTACGTACTAGATCGCTACCTTAGTCAAGCAATTGGAATTCCTCTTGGTATTTCTGATTCGGATGTTGATGTGTGTATCCCTACAAGGATAGAGTTGCATGGTTCGGCTGGAACATCTCAACATCACTTAAATGGCGGTTCTAGCCATGACCCTAATGTCTCATCTACCGACGCAAATACAGCAGAGGATGGAATATTTGTCGCTAAGGAGCAGACTAAAGACCAGTTACCGTTCCAGAAGGAAGAGATCCTTGCGAACTTTGTTGAATATGGCCGACTGCTTGGCCGCATCGTTGAAACATTTCACAAGTCAATACACGTCCGAGGCTGGGACAACCAATCCGTCCTCGTCCTTCGTTCTGATGTGGATCGTTGGTTTAATAACCTGCCAGATGCTTTGCAAACTTCCAGAATGCATAGCAACCCAATGGCACCCGGTCTCGTAGCTATTAAGGCTCGTTTCGGCCCATTCTTTTTGATTCTTTATCAACAACTAATTATCTTACTCAATCGACCAAGTCTTTCTGTTAGAGACCACAGCGGCGAATTCCAGACCGCTTTACAATCTTCTATATCAGCTGCCTGCCTCACAATATCTGCAGTCCAGACTGAAGATCGACTTCTATGGTCTGGATATCTATCTTCGGTGTGGATGTCTGCTCTAATCATTACCTTCGCTTGCCAGCTAGGATTATACAACCGTAACAAGAGCATTCGGTAAGCTATGCGTGTTTGATCGTCTGTTCGCTTTTTCACTTTCTCGTTCAGGGGTCGTGTACTTTCTCTGTTTCTCTGCCCATTATGTGCATTTCAATCTCCGTAAACGGTCTGGCTAAGGCATTTTTTTAGTGGAATTCAGACATGCTTGACCATCCTGCAAGGGATGGCTCCACGTTGGCCTACAGCTCAACACTGCTCTGAAACCTTAACAGCCCTGCTCAAGGGTTTAATTACCTCGAAATCCGGAAATTCCATGCATCCGCCAGGAATGAGCAATTATATGCCCTCTCGAATTATTTCAACGCAAGACACGCCAGCATTTAAAAGAACAAGGCTTGCTATGCAAGATGAGGGTTCTGACAGACTCACAAACTCTCTGGTAGGGTGACTCGTCGACAAGATTGCTTTCACATAACATTAGCAATGACTATTACTAACTGATACAGGAGACACAAAACAACGTGGCCGACAATAATATATCGTACCTAAGCAGACAAGCCACGGGTTCGGAGAGCGTGCGGCACGTCAACCGCTTTGCTGGACCGAACGGAAGACACCAGAATGAACTTATGTATGATTCGCAGCTTATGAATGCATTTAATGGAGTTTCTCGAGGCACACTTCCACATGATCACGGAATTGTTCAAAATGGCCAGGAATATGATATTTTTAGCAGTATTAGCTGGGAAGCACTGTACGAACAAGATATCGATCAGATTTAGTACTATTAAATAAACAATCTAATTTATCAAAGGTTTAATTCATCTTATTTCCATGGCACTAGACCTGGTCGCTCCCGCCAAACCAGTGAGCACATTCATGTGTCTAATTGCAGTGTTCGGGCACCGGTGTCAAGAGCTGTTCACCACTTATGGCTCTTCTTGCATTCTCCATCGCCATCCGTTCCATCTTCGCTAACGTCTCAGTCGTATGCGTGCCAAGATGGGGAACAAGAAGTGCCCGTTCGTTGGATATGAGCTTCTCATTCACGATAGGCTCCTTTTCATACACGTCCAAACCGACACTAGTGATATGGCCGCTCTCTAACGCATCCGCCATGGCAGATTCGTCGATGATGGCACCGCGAGCCGTATTAACGATAACTATTCCTTTCTTCATCTTGTCGATCTCGGGCTTGCTAATCAGGTGCTTCGTCGCAGCGAATAGAGGAACATGTACTGAGATGACATCGCTCGTGCTCAGAAGCTCATCGAAGCCTACATAAGTACCTTCTTCGGCCTCGGTCGTCGTAGGCTTTGTGCGAGTGTAATAGATGATATTCATCCCAAATGCCCTAGCTCTTTGAGCGACAGCTTTACCGATCCTGCCCATGCCTAAGATGCCTAAGGTCTTTCCTGATGGATCATTACCGAAACCGACGTCCTTCTTGAAATTCCCTTGGCGGAGTCTCAGCAAACCAGGGTTTAGCTGTCGTAGGGCTCCTAAAAGAAGGAAGATGGTGAGATCTGCAGTGGCTTCTGTAACAGGATCAGGTGCATAGGTCAGGGTGATACCTCGAGCCTTGCATGCTGCGGTGTCGATTTGATCATAGCCCGCACCATTGTGACATATGGTTAGAAGAGAGTCTGGAAGGCGGTCAATGAAGGCCTTATCGAAGTTGCCAGCGACCTGTGCATCAGTCAGTTTAAGCTGATATCATGCAATATTAATAAGCAAAATGAATAAGAGCGAACAATAGACGTGAATTTTTGCATACTGCTCCACTAGCCGATGTGCGATAAATGACCTGTGCACTTTGATATTTCGTACTAAGGTCCTGGAAAAACTCTTCTCGGGATTTACTTGTAACCGTCTGTGTGTCCGCTACCTTTCCCAGTGCCTGATAGTCGGCAAGAGCGTGGCGAACAGGGTTAAAAAAGAGGATTAAAGGACGTGGTTGCACCATTTTGGGATTTAGTGGAATATGTGTGTGGTTGGTAAAACTACTCGGCACATATATTTTCTTAGAAAGAGATATAGCAATTGTGGTTTAACATTTCCGTTCTTATATTCCCCTAGGCAGTTCTCCGGTTGTTCACGAGGATGGGACAGGTCTGGGTAGGATGTGTGAGGCGTGCACTCGAATCATAGTTGAGGCTAAAAGTATAGCCACCCCAAAAACACTAACCAAGAAAATTACATGAGGTATATTAGATGTACAATTCGTCATGTACGGATCCAGAGCGATATCTGTAGAAATAGAACGTGTCTTTATGTATTAGGGCAGAGATAGTACATCGTTAGCATCATTAAAATATATCTGTGTTCTAAGTATCTGAATGCATTTCAAAACTGGAAGGTGGTTGGTTCTATGGTCTTTTCGCAAAGACGAATAAATGAGGATTAGTAGCATGAAACCTGTACGTATGATCGCTTGTACTGTGCCATGTAATAGTTTAGCTTCCTTGATTAGAAAAGATACCCATAAGATACGTAATAATTCATAATTCACTTCAAGATATGTACGATTATCGATTTTAACGGACAAGTTTTTGATAACTCTACACCCAAAACCAGTCCTAGAGCCGTCGCAAAGTGGCCGAGATAACACCCACGTAGGTTGTCATGCCAAGAAATACTCATGAACAGATATATTAATTTCTATATATAGTATCTAGAACCTACGAGCTGCAAAATGCAATGCCCTTCTGGATATTACCCTTTAACTCCGCTATTGCGGTAGCTAGCAAGGTCTCTTCATGTTTAGAGATTTCGCTAACAGACAGTGCCTTCTCTGCTCCAGAAACGCCAAACTCAACTGGCACCGCAAAGTAGTCTACACCAAGTGACTTGGCTATTTTGTCTCCGCCTGGAATGCCAGGTAGGTACAGATAGCATTCCTCCTTAATGCCCTTCTCCCCCGAAGCAGCCTTTAGGATAGACTGAACGAACCTAGGTGAAATCTGGTTAACTTTACATCTGACGAAGGAATCACTTAGGAGAGACATACCTAAATCCTGCATATGCCATGCAAGTGGTGGCTGACCCTGCACCGGCCTTGGCCTTGACGATCTCATCGCCGCCAAATTGGACGCCTTTGCTATATGTTAGATTGTAGATTCATGTGTCATGTGTATTGGTACTTACGGTAGGTGATTGCATCTCTTTGATCATCAGTCAGTTTGACTAGAGGGTTGGCCTGGCTTAGCAGAGGCAAAATGGTTGCACCGCTGTGACCTCCCACCACGGGGATTCTCAGGGACTTAGGGTCTGAGATCTGGAGTGCCTGAGCTGTGAAAGTAGACGCCCTCACAACGTCGAGGGTAGTAACACCGAATACCTTCTTGGGGTCATAGACGTTGTGTTTCTTTAGCGTCTCAACGGCAATTGGTAAAGTGCTGTTGACAGGGTTTGTGATTATGAGAACAAATGCCTTGGGGCACACCTTAGCAATCTCAGTTACAAGATCACGAATGACAGAAGCGTTCGTCTCGAAGAGTTCTAGGGCACAATTGTTAGGTAAGAGGCCTCTATCATAAGACTTATGGCGAGATTCTCACGGTCACGCGTCATGCCTGGCTTGCGAGCAATGCCGGCAGGTATCACGACAAGATCTGCGCCAGTCAATGCCTTACGAAGACCATCGTCTGCTGCGAGAAAACCATTGACGGGCGCGGGGGTGTCGATGTGGTTAAGATCTATGGCGACACCAGGGGCGTGCACAATGTCGTAGAGAGACAATGCGGACACTAATGGGCTCTATTGATACCATCATATGTGAGAAGAGTTCCACTTTGTAGTGTATAATTTGGTTAGGTGTTTAGGCTTACAGTCTTTAGAAGCAGACTTAGTGGTTGGCCAATCTGGCCGGCGGCCCCTAGAACAGAAACTTTATGCATTTTAAGGTTTGATATTCTTAATGCCGAGATAATCAGTGTAGTGCGTGCTGCAAGTCAATGCTTAATTACTCGGCGAGGAAAACAGCCGGAAGGTGTGTTTTATAGATTCGCCAGCCGTCCAATTCGGTTGATATTTGTGCCTAAACCATTATCCTCCCTGTGTTAGCCACGATTCTTAGTCTAACTAATCTGTCCGGGCGAGACTCAGCCAGCTGCTGACTGTGTCGTCTTGCCCAGCCTCCTGTCACACAGATTGGGAAAGATCAAAGTTCTAAGGGAATCCGGGGAATATGCGGGGAAGTAGTGGGTTGCGAATCTATTCCCCGGATTTCAGTATTACCCCCTGTACTTGAAACCCTTATAAGTCCACTAAGTCCATTCGTAATCCATTGTAATTTCCGACTATTGCCCTTCAGAAGCCTCGTTGTTCATTTCCATCTTCATCTTCATCATGACCTCCAAAGTCGATATTGAGCCAAACGCTCACCACCTTGAGTCCGTGGACATGGCTGAAAAGGATACCAACACCCCTCGAGATTACGCCGGTGCTGTTCTTACACGAACCCCAGCAGAGACCAAACTTGTGAAGAAGTTGGACTATCGAATCATGGCATGTTTGCATAATGAAATGGCAACGACACGCCAGCTAATATTACCAGCCAATCTTGTGGCTCATGTTCTGGTTGAACTACCTCGACCGTAATGCCATCGCCATTGCAAGACTCAACTCACTTGAAAGTGACCTGAATCTCAAAGACTCCGGTACGTCTACTCCTTAAATTATGTCGTTGTCGTAGAAACTGCTAATATGTTCTTGTTCGTAGAGTACCAAACTTGCGTGTCGATCCTTTTCGTCGGATACATCTTCGGAGGCATTCCCTCTAACATGTTGATTACTCGTGTCAGACCCTCTATTTATATGGTAAGGCAATTCGTACACATCCCTTCAAAAAGTATTGACTCGTGATTAGGGCAGCGTCATGGCGGTCTGGGCAATCGTGTCTGCCTTAACGGCAGTCGCGAATAACTACATTGGCCTTCTTCTTGTTCGATTCTTCTTGGGCATTACCGAGGCACCTTACTATCCGTAAGAATCCATCTGGGGACCATGAAAAGCTGAGGCTAATGTAAAGTACAGTGGCGCACTCTACCTTCTGTCCATTTTCTACAGTAAGTGCTCCATGTCCCATCCATTCTTTCTTGTACATGAAGTAACGTTAGTGTGATTAGCCCGTAAGGAAGTTGCAACCAGAATGGCCGTACTCTACACCGGAAATATTATAGCGACGGCGTTTGCTGGCCTTATCGGCGCTGGTGTGTTCCATGGCATGGATGGTCTAGCCGGTCTCGCTGGATGGCGGTATGTTTCACCATTTAAGGGATATCATTATTATACTGACTTTAGATAAAGATGGCTCTTCATTCTTCAGGGTGCGGTTACATTTGTTGTCGCCGTTGGGGGAATCTTCCTCTTGCCCGATGACCCTTCAGTTACTAAGTGGCTAACTCCAGAGGAAAGGGTCATTGCAGTGCACCGGATTCATCAGGACACTGTTGGCGAAACTGGGGAAGCTACTAGTTTTGGCGGTTTTAAAGGACGCCTTAAAGGATCGCAGAGTTTGGCTGTTCGTTTTCATCCAGCACATGCATCTCGCAGCCAACGGTTTCAAGAACTTCGTAAGCTATTCCCATTGACACCATTTTTCGCACTAGTGAACTAACACATTACTTTCAGTTCCCAACTGTTGTTGAAACCCTCGGCTTCGATACCACCATCACCTTGGTTTTGACATGCCCTCCATACCTTATCGCAGGAGCAATTAGCGTATACTGGTCATGGTCTTCCGGAAAGTACAACGAGCGGACATGGCACATTACAATCGCCAAAGGTGTTGCAATCCTCGGCTTCGTTCTGGGCTGCGCTACTCTCAATATGGGCGCCCGATACTTCGCTATGATAGTTTTCTCTGTGGGCACATATGCCGTTAACAGCATCGTGCTTGGATGGGTTAGTTCCACATTCGGTCAGACAAAGGAGAAAAGGGCCGTTGCCATTTCTATAGTGGTTAGCACTAGCAACATCAGCTTCATTTGGACTCCGGTATGTACTCTATTCTCTGTTATTCGAATGCGCCTCGTCCAAATGCTAACATTACTTTTAGTATCTTTGGCCAAAGAGCGACGGCCCACAATACGTCACGGCACTTGCTTCCTCGGCAGCGTTTTCGTTTGCGACCCTTGCGGGTGCCTGGGCGATGAAGTTTATTCTCATGAGACAGAATAAGAAGATTAGACAGCGAGAGGGTGATGCGACTCTCTTCTTTGCCTATTAGCTAATTAAACCCCATTAGTCTCTATCTATTGCCTCAAGCCTTTGCGCCCATCATTACTAGGTGCGAAGATTACATAGTTATAGTACCACAAACAATCACTTAGTTTAGCGGTCTTCTGTCTTGGGTTGTTTGTAATTAGAAGGGTGTATTTGCAAAAGATACGCATCGCTGTATATACCAAGCATCAACACGACGGGCTGTAATTTATCTTCGACGTACGCCTCGTCGCTCATGTGAAGCGCATCATAGTCTTTAGTCAAATCGCCTAACACAGCTCTCACAGCGTGTATGGATGCAACCCTGCCTTCGTTACGGCATTCAGCTTCGTAGAATCTCTAGATGATTAATACAAACGGGCCTTCATTGCCTCAGTGGTTCAAACCAGCAAGCCGACCTCGATACCATTATATCTAGAGAATAACTCAGGTTAGCTCTATAAGAGACAGGTATCACAATGCTAAGTCGGTCGGTCGGAACTTTCTAGCTCGTAATTGCTAGCCACAAGGAGAATTTTAGTTGAAGATAAAAAAATTATAAATTGTTCAAGGCTGATACTTAAAAATAAAAATAATCTAAATCTACGCTATGCAGCCCCTCTTCATGGGTTTCTTATCTACTACTTATTTGTTCTCCTTGATGTCCTCGCAAATAGCCGCCGTCACCTCTTTGGTGTTATACTGTCCTCCTAGATCAGCTGTCACAACGCCTTTCGAGCATACTCTCTCTACTGAAGCCATAAGAATGTCAGCTGCCTCGGCCTCTCCTATCCACTTCAGCAACTCCGCTGCCGACCAGATAGCCGCGACAGGGTTCGCAACACCCTTGCCAGTAATGTCAAAGGCAGATCCATGCACAGGTTCGAAGATGCTAGGGTTCTTCCTTGTAGGATCTAGGTTGCTTGAAGGAGCAATACCGATAGAACCAGCCAAGGCAGCTGCGAGATCTGAAATAATATCCATGTGTAGGTTCGTGCCTAGGACGGTATCGAGAGAATGAGGGTTCGTAACCATGCGTACAGTCATTGCGTCAACCAACATTTTATCCCATATAACGTCAGGGAAATCTTTGGAGACCTCGGCGGCAATCTCATCCCAAAGAACCATACCATTGCGCATGGAGTTCGACTTGGTAACAACCGTGAGTAACTTGGCCGGACGCGAACGAGCCATCTCAAATGCAAATTTCATGATGCGCTCAATGCCCACGCGCGTGAAGATGGCGACTTCGGTGGCTGTCTCCCATGGCTGACGAAGATGCGAGCGTCCACCTTGTCCAGCGTACTCACCCTCTGAGTTCTCGCGAACGATCATCCAATCGATTGGCTTTGTCATGGATGTTAAGTAGGCTCTTGTGCCAGGAAAGGACCTGACAGGCCGTACGTTGGCATATAACTGCATAGGACCTCGCATAGCAAGCAGTAATCCCCATAGTGATATGTGGTCGGGTACATCTGTAATAGCCTGTTAGAAACAAGTGGACGGAAGTAATGGACAACGGATGTGTACCTGGTGCTCCAACGGAACCGAAAAGGATAGCATCATACTGTTTCAGTGACTCTACACCACCTTCAGGGATATATCTGCCATGTTTCTTGTAGTGATCGCTACCCCAAGTAAGATCCGTAAACTCGAGACTAAATGTCTTGAGAGTGTCTGTCAAGACTTTCAGCACGTCAACTGCTGCACTGATGACCTCCGGTCCGATACCATCGGCTGGTATGCAGGCGATTTGATAGTTCTTGCTTTTATTAGTCATGTTAAGTCGATACCAAGTAATATGTGCTGAGCTGGGGCTAGAAGGCATAGGATAATGGATTCAACGACAACTATTGTGGCGCGGATTTAGCATAACTTGTCAAACAGGGTGAAGGCTATATAATTTAAAGTTGAACTCTAGAAGTAGCCTCTGTTTCGTAAATCAGTGCGGCCGAAAGATTAGCAGCGTTACTACATAATCCTGTGTGGTCTTCAAGGTTATTTGTTTAACCGCCTCACGTGGGAGTGTCATTTTCCAAGTCGGACTTTGTGGATGGTACCATTAGCTTGTGTTAAAAGTTTAACCGACTTCGGAGCCTAATCTTATCGAATGTAGAACTTCTACGAGACTAGTTAAAATATAAAAACGATGGTTAATTGCATACATAAGAAACGGTAGAGCTAGTAAGAATAGAATCCTTGTATAGCTCAAAGTTGGGAAACGTCGATTAAAAAATCCAATCCTGAAGCTCTGGTAATAATAATAAAAACTAACGAAAAACGGCACTGGTTTTTAGTTCCATGGTACCCTCGCCGCCCTGATCCCATGTCTACGCCCATTAGTCTTGATGTTCTAATGCGGGGGTGCGACTTAGGAGTCTGGGCTTTTCAACCTGAGTATCGGCGGAACCCCGCGAGCAGCGGCGATCATCCCGCCTGCTGCTTCGGGCGTTGCGGGTAGGGGTGACTGAAATAGCATATAGCACCGTTGGCGGTTGACTAGGCGCCTTAGTGTTTGACCGTGAACTTTGTTATGATCTAATCTGGGTATAAGACTCACCTTGCGTACATAAATGGGCTTCGGGTAATCATAAGCCCATTCCCACATCATTACGTATAGTTTTTGTAATGGAGCATGGCCCCTCCCACTATGCCATTCTGAAGTACATTTCTATGATGTCTTCTTCGTGGCCCTGGTTCGGATTTTCATCATCAGAAACACGAGCGCATAAGATCTCACACAAAACAGGGCAGCAATGGCAACTTAGTAGACGAATCAGTAAGGGATCATAACCTTATGAGGTAACTTTTGACATATGCGGACAGCTTACTCCTCTCCAACCGTAACTAGGGCCGTTGATGTTGATAGTCTTCAGGTAATCTCCCCCCACCTTATAGGGACAGTAATCACAAGAAGTAGTGTTACCAGGGTCTACCACGTAACCGCTATTCTCTGATAGAAAATCCGCCATATACTCGCCACAGGATGTAGAGGGTAGAAGTAGAACATTAGTCAGTTCGCTCAGCTTACAGTGTATCTCAAGGTCCCAAACCACAGGCTGCAACAAGCCTTGGATCAGGTAGGTAAATGGGTTGAGGTAGTAAAGCCAATACCTCCAGAACGCCTTGATCTGGGAGTAAGGAACCACTACCCCTAAAAAATTGATGAGTACAGCACCAATCACTATTGGATTAGCTAAGGCGCTGAAATACGCATCAGGACTACACACAGCAATTGCCTACGGCGAGGGAGAATCGCCGCCGGGACCAGGCCGCCTGTTCTGCAGACCCAGCACAGGTCGACGCTGCAACGATGGCCAACTTGATGGATCTTACAGATAAGGAAATTCCCCAGTTTAGATATATCTACTAAATATAATTTTGGGATTGCACCATTGGCAATATAGAGCGGGATATTGCCAATGGTGCTAGTTTGCCACTAGGTGTATTAAGATTGAAGTATTATGGGGTGTCAGACTAGTCTATGCGATAAATCATATGTCTTATTGCTTAACTCATATGTAAATGGTGATAATAGGGAGAGGGAGGGGCTGGTTACTATGTTCGACGGGTGAGTGAATACTATATTTGTTCTTGGTGACTTACCTACGGATTTAAACTAATGATTTTCATAGAGTTTGGAATAACGATAAAATCAAGACCGAAAATCCAGTGAGGGTCATGTAGGAGAGCCATACAGGAAGAGGGGCGGTTTGGGAGCTTAGGATGATTATTCGAGCTGAGAAGCGGTGTTGGATTAATAACCTGGCGAGCGATGTGTATAGTGGGGTCGCCTGGATTGTTTCGAGAATCAAAAAATACGATAGCAATATGATACGTTACATCTTGTTTCTATGAGCATTCATTCCTAAGCTGTCTTCACCTGTATGTACCTGTACAAGTTTTTTGATCCGTCCGCAAGCGTCAATGGCCCACCCCTCATATTGTGTTTCTCAAGTACAATTGTGTAGATCCGTAAGCGATCCGTATCATGGAGGATGATCAATATGAGGGACTTCGCACGGTGCGGAGACACAACCGAGGCTGACGCTAAAGCTGCAGATAAAAGCGTCAGGAGGAAACATGCCGCCACTAACGGACGGCCTAGTGTTTGCGGGGGTTGAGAGCGGAGCCGGAGCTTCATTCCCCGCGGGTTGCGGGGTGTGAATAGGGGCCAGTAGTTTCCCAAGTGGAGAAATCTAACATGGAGACAAAAGTATTCAAGCTGATACCCGCCCATTCGGCCCATTCGGCCCCTGACAGAGAAGTTGTTTCGCGTTGCAATCATATAGAATCCGTAATTTATTACTACATCGTCTAGATTTGAGGGGTGTGGGGTTGGGGTGGGAGCAGGGGCCTGGAGCTTCCCCGCGTGGAGAAGCCCTAAGTTGAGGCAAGATCATCGACGATCCAAGCCGATTCGATGAGAGCTGCTCGGACCGGTACGGAACGAATTGTTAATTTACGCTAGAGTTAGGGTTTATGACAGTGCATCCCGCTCTGAGATCCGCTCTAGGGTACAACATTAGCACTTCACACGCATAGTAAGGTATTTTATTAGTGCCCGCCTCGCTGAACCCCAACCTTGAGAGCATATATCGCGGGGATAGGCTTCCCGGAGACAGGCTTCCCCGCTATGTTTATTTTCAATGCGGGGGTGCTAAGCCCATTGAAGTCTAAGGCTGTTGGTAAAACACAAGAATATTACACTCGCACGAATAAAACTTCACCAACAAATAATTTTCGGGTCCACATGCGGCGTCGAATTGTCGTTGAATTGTCTAGCGTAGGTAAAGTCCAAAGATATGCAAAAATTAGCGAATGTTCCATTTCCTTCAAACATATATATATATGTGGAAGAATCTACGTAAGTGATGGCATCTTCCAACATCATCTTCCAACATCATCGCAGTTATTCATTGAAATTCCCCAAGATGTTGTCTTTCATTCCACTAGGAGTTGCTTTGTTTATAAGCTCAGCATTGGCATCGAAGCAAATTGCAAGTTAGATATTCCATTACATAAAAAATAGCTAACGGTTGAGGCAGGTTCCTGGAGCGACTTGGACTGCAAAGGGGACAAACCAGCATGTTCAAGCCCATGGAGGAGGTGAGATCGCCCTTTAATAAGAAATGTCAATGAGAGAAGTGAAAGGCTAAGATTCTCCAGAAATCACCAAAGTTGGCTCAACGTACTATTGGATTGGGGAGAACAAGCTTTCTGGGAGCGCATTCCAATCGATCAACTGCTATTCCAGTACCGTATGTATTCAATTCAGCTTTACAGAACCATACTAACTTTCTCAAGGATCTTGTTCAGTGGACCTTTGTGAACGAACTCCTCACATTGCAACCGGATGGGGATCTTGGGCCAAACCGTGTTGTCGAAAGACCACACATTATCTACAACTCTCAAACATCAACATATGTCATGTGGATGCATATTGATTCTAGCGATTACCAAGAAGCCAAAGCTGGAGTTGCTACTTCAGCAACAATTTGTGGCGATTATTCGTATCTGTAAGACTCGGATTCCATTATTCGTTTCACAGGGGTAATATCTAATATGACGTGATTTTAGAGGCTCTTCTCGGCCGCTTGGTTTTGAATCAAGAGATATCGGCCTTTTCAAAGGTTTGCAGTCTATGTTTCCTTTCCAATGTTAAAGGAGTTGCGGAAGCCAATACTTATCAATGCTTATAGATACCGATGGCAGTGGCTATCTCCTTTCTGAAGACGCATGTCCTCCCGCACTATATACAGAAGTCACACATCTAACTCTTTTCTCTAGCGATCTAATGGCCTTCGAATTGATAAGCTATCTCCAGATTACCTAACCGTGGAATCCACAGTCCATATCCTTGATGATTATGAATCGCCCGCCATGTACAAGTCTAATGGCATTTATTTCATGTTTGGTTCAAGCATGACTGGTAAGATTCTCCTTTCTACACTCCTCCTATGGACAACAGCTGATATCAAAACTATAGGATGGAGTAAGAACACATCTATGATATCCTCAAATGGCACCTAACATACGTCGTTAACAGACGCGAATGACAACGTCTACAGCACCGCCACCAGTCTCAGTGGCCCGTGGTCAGGATGGAATAAGTTCGCAGCCCCTGGTTCTAATACGTATTACTCTCAAACTACCGCTGTGGTTTCTATTAATGGGGTTCTTATGTACATGGGCGATCGCTGGGAACCTAACAACCTTATGTCATCAACTTACATCTGGCTACCATTGACAATCTCAGGCACTACTGCCACAATGGTATTACCTGTACCTGTCTTATCATAAAATGGTGCTAACGCATCCACAGGACAACAGGAATAGTTGGATAATCAACCCCTCTGCTGGAACCTGGTCACCAGCTCCCGCGGAAACAGTTACAGAAGCCGAAGCCAAAACGAACACCCTCACAGGGTCCGCTATAATCGTATCATGCTCAGGATGCTCCGGTTACCAAGCCGTTGGGTGGCTTGGCGGCTCCGGAAACGGTGCCCTAAAATTCCCTAGTATTGCCAGTTCGGCTTCTACCACTACGACGATTCGGATCCAGCAAGAGAATGGGGACACGGAGCAGAGATACGGGAATGTGACGGTCAATGGTGTCTCGAACATCGTCGCTTTTTTGCCATCTCGGAATGGGAATACTCCGGGGACTTCGGTCTTGACTGTTCCGCTCAAGAAAGGCTCGGCAAATGTAATCAAGTTTGAGGCGTATAACGGTGGATATGGTTAGTATCATCTTCTATTGTGATTGCCGATTAATAGTTTGCTGACCTTTCGAAGTTGCCGATATCGATCAATTGATACTGCCCAGTTCTTAAGGTAGGGCGCCCGCCGATATGTGTACGGATTGGCCTTCAGCGATTTATCTTACACTGGATATCAAAGCCTCAATAAAGCAATCTGGCAATGGCAGTGTCACAGTTAAAACAGCGTTGTAGCATTGTTTCCATGTTTTACATTCTATATAAAGTGGCAGCATTTTGAAGTTTTATATCTACAAAGAGCAAATACAATACATTCATTTATATTTTTCAACCATTTATGAACGGTTCAGTTGTGGTTATCTTGCATCTGTAACTTGTAAATTAAAAGAAGGAGTAGTGTTTAGTAATTGGGACAGGCCTCTACATATTCCACTACTGGACCACGGCTATATCCTTGGGATTTTAGACCTGGCACTGTGCCATATAGCAAGCGATCGTTTTCGAAGAGGTTGGAGGACCAGCCAGGAAGGCCCATCAATAGATCAAACTCGTCATCTATAATTTTTTTGCTAATATCTATGATCCTCAGACAGTTTGGCCCACCACGAGTGGCGGAAGCACAGCACAAAGATTATCTGATTCTATCACCAGAACCTGGAGAAGCGAGCTGTGATAACAATCAATGTATTTAACGTTTGCGATTGCGCTTTGATCCCCTAGTCGGCATACCACTACCTGATGACCACATATCCTGAGCTGAAAAGACAGAAATCAGCTAGTCATTTGTGTTTCAGAAGCACAGGAAACACACTCATGGAGCTCGAAAGAGGGATTTCAGAATCGTCTAATTATCTCTCATTTGTAAGCGCTTATAGACCCGCCATTTCCGTTCTAGGCCCTCTATGATCCATCCAACAATCGCACCTTTAGTACGGAAAACAAGAAACCGAGCTGTACATAATTTCAAGGGCAGTTCTTTTATGCAAGCCAGAACCTAAGTTGAAAGCGGAGATGACGAAAATCCGACCCTGAAGCCATGGGAAACTAGCTCCGGAAAAGCTACGAAAAAACAGCACGAGGTCTTGATTCCTGTTATCCCCTTTCCATTCAAAGACTTTGATGGCGACGACGCAGCTACTTTTCCACCACATCAAGAAAACATGAGGTGCGCATGGTGCATTCTTGGTACATTGGCGTAACCTCAACCTTCGGAGATATCTCAATATCGACTGTGAGTCTCCATTTTGATTTGCGACGTGCGGTAAATATGAGAATTGATATATGCCTAGTTATGCTTAGCAGCACGTAATTTACTCAGTATCTTTTTTCTGCACTCTGATGTTACATCTGGTAAAAATTCCAGGCTTTTCCATTTCGGCGTCCCCAAGGAAAATCTTCCAGACACTGCCTTAGTTGGCAAGCATGATGCACCTTCCGCGATCAAGAGGTCTAAAATCTCCTCATGGCCACCCCTAGCTGCGAAGTAAATGGCATTTTCACTTAATGTCTTGCTAGACTGAATATCCAACTGGGGGCTTTTCTCTAGCAAACTTTTGCAGGCGTCAAGATGTCCCATTTCTGCCACCGCCATTAGGGGAGTATATCCATCATTGTTCGCCAAGTCAACTTCTGCATCATAGCGAAGTAAGAGATCGACTATGGTGCTTGCAGTTTCGTGGTCCTCGATTCTGCAAGCAAGGATAAGAGGTGTTTCCAGATTTCCACGGCTTTTGCAGTTCACATTAGCTCCAGCAACCAAGAGGGCTTCGACACATTTGTGGCTTTTCGGCTCCCCAATTGCCCTGCAAAGAGGAGTTCCATTATCACTCGGCGCGTCAATTTCGGCCCCTCTTCGAACCAGAAGAGTGACTATGTGGTACATAACGCAAGAAGCAGCAAGGTGTAGTGCTTTCGTGCCAAGTTTGCCATATGTTATTTCAATGTTTGCACCACCGTCCAAGAGGATCTGGGCGATTTGAATCTGATTAGCGTCAACGGCGGTGTGAAGTGGCGTATGGTCCAGGTGATTCCTAGTTTCAAAAAGCGCACCGCATTCAATTAGCAATGCAGTGCCTTCTGCAAGGCCTAGTTGTGCTGCGACATGGAGAGGGGTAAACCCTAGCCGATCTTGCGAATCCAGGAGAGTTCTGATCTGTGCATATTGTCTTAACCTTACTAGGTTATTTTGCTTAAGAGCTCGAATTAGCTCGTTATCTTCGGTAGTGACGTTAGGATCAACATAGAATATGCCAAACACGGTATCCCAGGGCTTAAAGTCTCGTTTCAGCAACTTTTTGTGATGAATCCGGCAGTTCTCAATTAGGTCGTAGCATTCCTGGCAAATGAACGGCGTGAATTCGCATTCCGGACAAGAGTAATGGTAGCCCAAGGCAGCCATCACATCCCCGCATCGTTTACATTCTACATCTTGTGCATTCTTTAGATTATCTCTAAAGCCTTCCTTAAACTCTCGTGACATTGCTTTTAAATCGTCATCCAATTCAGCAAGGTATGTGGACTCTTTAGCCTCGAATAAAGATGTCACATTAGCCCCCTTGACCATTGCGGCATGTGAAGTTTCATTTTGTTCTTGTAACTGAGTAGGGGATGTGATTAAAACATCGGAATTCTTGGACTTCGGTGTGCAAGGTGGAGAGCTGTCTTTAGGATTCGTCGTCGTTGTTGATGTAGGTTCAGCCTCGAGTGTGATTGAAGGCTCTTGGACTGGATCAGGAGCAGTTCCAAAAGCAAGGGGAAATTCTCCACCAGGTTCGATAGCTGACTCTCTTGATCCAGAGTCATTGAGATTACCAGGCGGGTAGGGAGGCGGGGATGATTGATTAGGTCCAATGTGTAAGTCTCGGAACTGATTATATTTGTAAGCATACCACGTTTCAACAACATCGTTGGTTTAAATATCTCGTACCTTCGATTCAAATCGCGAACTTTCATTCATTGCAGCTCCTGCTCCAGCAACAATCTTTGCTGTGCTGACAAGCCCATGTTTTACGGCTGCCTTGACAGCAGGGTAGATCCCGTTCTGGCCTCTCTTGATCTTCGCAATTTGAGAATGATCACAATCTGCAGATACCAGTTTCTCTCTAGGATAAAACTGTTGGGCCGAATCGCGACTAACCATCATAACAGGTGGCCCTTCGCGTACCCAGGCGCCATCAGCCTGGACGAAACTTCAGTAGCCATTAACTTTAGTCAGAGAAGAACTTACATCGATTGCTGTTTTTGTCGGTTTAGTCTCGTAGCAGGTTAAGATATCAATATCTCGTGCAAATCGAGTAAAACTCTGGTTCAGCCAGGTTAAAGTCGGAGACTCTGATTGGAGCTCTAAAACCATTTGCTCGGTTGCTTCTCCCTTGACCAAGGTCTGGAGGGCGGTGATATTCAGACCACGGTGTGGAGCTGCTAGGAATATGATCTCTCTAACAGGTATACGGGAGCTGTTACTATAGATATTTAGTCTCTTCGTGGCACTGCAATCGTAAATATCAACTTACATTCCAAGAGATATGGCATCAGTTAAAGTCTGTTCATTTATTAGCCGTTTTCTAACATTATCGAATATAATATTTATACCTTTTTGATAATCAGGCAGCCCAGACTATGGCCGATGAAAATGATTGGCCTACTGTCGCACTTGCGTTACTGTTAGCTTGTCCTGAACCCCAGGATAGACAAAGGTTTACTTGGCCCTCCTCTCGCATATCGATTAGGCTGTGAACAAATTTGTTGGTATGATCTTGTAGGATGCTGACTGAGTCGCTGCCCTGTAGTTTAGAGTGATAACCGTAGGTCAAGATCCGCGCATTTGGTGCATCCCTTGGTAGATAGTCTCTCAGCCACATGTGCGTTTCGGAGTGTGCCCATGAGCCAAACGCATGGCCTGCAAGTCCTGTGACGGCGATGACGCTGTTTGTAGTCAGACATCACCAACTTTTATATAGATAGGTTCTGGATGTAGTAGAAGATTAGTAAGTATAGCTTACTCTGCGACAATAGGTCCCTTCTCTACTGGTGGAACATATACAGGTGTGAACCCACGAAAGTCCTTGTCTACTGTAATAGAATCGTCCTGAACTCTTGGACCACCTGGAATCGACTCATAGGGGTGGAACATAATAGTAGCTGTAAGGTCACCATCTTCGCCTTCGATAGTTTCGACGGCAGGAACCAACGATTTTACCGTGATATCCGCCTGATCTTTGACATAGAAGTAATTCCTAACGAGCTGTTCTTTGGTTGTTCCAAAGGGGATATTCTCCACTCGATAGGTCAGAGCCTTTGGTTTCTGAGCCGACATGGCGAAGGAAGAGTAGTTTTCCAAGTCGATCTATGGAAGCAGTTGTCTTCATAGCATCTTTCATTGAAAAATAGTACGCTGCAAAGTAGGTTTTACGAAAGCCTTGGTTAATTACACTCTCAAGCAATAAGTAATAAAATAGATGGGCGGGGATTCCCTCACCTGGAATCCCTCAGTTAATAATAGTGGTGTTGGATCTTGGCTGCATATTGCTCCATGTACAGTGCAATGGGACCAGCCAACAGTCTTCCGTTTCCGTGCATGTGTAAGAAGTAGATTCATACCTTCCAAGGTTGCCATCAGAACCAGCCAACCATCTCTCGTTTGTAAGCGCTTGTAGACAGACCAGTCTCCTCATTCCCAACTGCAGGAACTATGGCCCTTCCGAAAACACGGGAAACAAGGCTAGCATTATACATAACCTTGAAAGCGGGGGTTTTTTTTTCGAGCTGCGAAACTCAAAGTTGGGAAACGGATATTAATGAACCCCCAGGCCTACAAATAGCGTACGTACACCCGTAGTTTAGTTAGTAATTCAATTGACTATATCCTACTGTGAAGCTTCTGTGGCGTTGCCTGAAGAGATCGATTACGGTCGCCGGAGGCTCTCATACGATTTTGTGTGTGGTTCCCTAATTACTCCCAACAAAATGCAGTCTTAGTTATGCCAGTGTAGAGTGAGTGGCTTTTCTTTGTATACCATGGGGTCATTACCCGCCCCCCTCTATCGCTGAACGCTCTTCTAAACTCTCTCTTCTCTTTTTTTATATTTCTGCAGTTCCTGTCGCTTTCACTCCTCAATCAAAAATTCCTGTCCCTTCAGTTCTCGCTACATCTAACTGCCCACAATGATACCTGGCGATAATGAGTGGCTTCGTTCTCAATTTGCTAGGTTAGGGGCATCGCCAGTGCCAAAAACAACAGCAGCCTGTGAGAGCAAAAAAAGAGATTATAGGTGCCACTGAACGACTCTACAAGGTTGAGGCCAAGTGTTAGGACTGTGAGATATCCCATGCTCATAACAAATTGCAAAACTAAGAGACTTCAAGGGTACTGGCTTTCCCGAGTCTGGTCAAAGCGTGCCTTTGCTAGTCGATGATGGTGGTTCGACCCCCAATTAGGCGCATCCGTATGTAGGTTTCGCAAATGCTGCATTTTTTTTTTGCGATGTCAGTTTGTTCTTCAAATCGGAGGATTGTTTTAAACGCTCTCGCGCTCTGACTCGCTGGCTGCCTTCTCGCGGGCCTTGGCAGACCATGGGAAATGCGCAACGGGGACAACGAAGAAGGAGTTACTACGGAATGGCCGGTTAACTTAGTTCAGGACGGAGTAAAGGATAACTGTACCTGCTATCTGCAATACCAGCGAACGCATTGTACCACGCCATAAAGGCAGTCATGAGACCAAAGTAACCACCAGCCTTAATACAGTTGGCATTTGGTTCGCCCCCCTCGGCATTTAGGTATCCAATAGCGAGCATCAGGAAGGCCAGGTCGACAGTCAAAAACACCAGGAAGAAGGCGACGGTAGAGCGCAGAGTGCAGAGGAGCATTAAAGTAGTAAAGATGAACCAACCGATGAGGAAGAAGCCAAACGCGTTGGCGAAGTCGTTGGCGTCTCCCCCATCAAATGCAGCTTTGATGTCGAAGCCGCCAGGGGTGAAAACGATAGCAAAGGACATCCAAAAGCCGCCATACGACGATAGTGCAGTGGCACCAAAGGTGTTTCCTATAGCCATCTCCCTATCTAATGGTTAACCCTGCGGTAGATAGCCAGTGCATGAGAGCATAGGATGCGGAGTAAATACAAACCACATGCCAGCTAACAACTGGATAAGTCCACCATATCCAAATGCCAACCCAACGACAATGTTAGGCTCAGTAACGTTCTTGGCCTGGACGTTGATGAGAGAGAGAACGAAGCTGGTCAAGGCAAAAGCGCTCAGTCCGAGAGGAGCGGGGTTGCCAAACTTCCGGCTAGTGGTAGGTTTGTAGAGACCTGGCTGGAACTCTCCTCCAAAGGCA
This sequence comes from Pseudogymnoascus verrucosus, assembly GCF_001662655.1. Taxonomy (NCBI): domain Eukaryota; kingdom Fungi; phylum Ascomycota; class Leotiomycetes; order Thelebolales; family Thelebolaceae; genus Pseudogymnoascus; species Pseudogymnoascus verrucosus. Next base: position 771,704 of record NW_017263655.1, read on the forward strand.
GCATATCTGGCTGATTCCCCCGTATTCATGTGAGCCAGCGGGTTTCCTCCGTAGGAGCGCATCGTAGCCTCTTGTCCATTGGCACTACGCCACCGGCGTACCTCATCGTTCTCTAGCTCCTTGTGAAGGGCATGGTCTATAGTTGCAGTTGTAGAAGCCATAGCAAGTCTCGAGCAAGAGCAACTTTCAGAAAAAAGGTAGAAAAGTAAATTACGGAAGGCGCTTAAGGTAGGAAAACACAGCCGGAGGAAAGAAATAGGGAACTTTACGAACTGGAGTTAAGGAGAATACGGTTACTTATACGTACCGACAAGAACATGCTGATCGCGGGGAGGGTGTGTGGAGAGGCATGTGCGGCGAGGGGGTTCAACACCAAAGCTTCTTCTTGCGAGCGAGACGTGGGGTAGTGAAGAAAGGTGGGGATCCCAGAATTCGGTAGTTATTCTTCGGTAGTAAACAGTTAACGAGGCCGAATAATATAGGGGCGGCGGGGAGGCGGCGGGGATCGGTGACGCGGGGAATAGTCGTAGCGTCGGGGTGACGCAAGAAATACCTAATTCAACCCAAACAGTTCCTGGCCAAACCATAGTAGTTATGAACAAAAGATATGTCTTGATAAGCTCAAAGGCAGTCAGCTAATTTTAACAATGGATCCCCAGAAGTGGGAAGGACCCGGTAAAGATGTTCTGCCTTCTATCAGTTCCGAGGCAGATTTCGGCCAGCATCCCGTATCTCATTTGGGTGATGATCACAAGGCAATTCCTAGAGCTAGAGAGCAGGAAGCAGTGCGCCTGAAACAGATATCAACCCAGCCAACCACCTCTCGTTTGTAAACCCAATATTTCCAAGTACAGGGACCATGGTCACAAGAAGTCGAGTTGTACATAATTATAAAAACAAGCTTTTTCCCAGCCGGGATTCGAAACCTTGAATTTTTGTATCGACATTTGGGTCGCTTAGCGCGGGAAAAAACTAAGGAAAGAAAAAAAAAAGCAGAGATGTGACCAGTTATTTAGTTCTCATTTCTCCTCTCCCATCAACAATCTTTGATGGTCTAACGGTCATGATTTCCGCTTGTCATTCGACAAAGCGCGGGAGACCGGGGTTCGACTCCCCGTCAGAGAGCTTAATTCCTCTCTGAGCTCATGGCTCAGAATATGTTTTTTTGCATTTTTTTAGAATTTTTCAATCTAGAAAAAAAATCTTCACAACGGATAGATTAGTATGAAGGTGTATCTCACGTATACATCAAGACCGCACATTATAGGCTTCAGTGACTTTTTTGGGGGGTCAGAGATGGCACATCGGGTGTGAAAACGAGAGTTCACAAATCTATCTAAACGATGATTCTATATGTTCTTCAAATTTTAAATAGCACTCTATGCGAGTTATATCTCAACCAGCGCCGGTTTTGTCTCCACCTTCACCTCCGCCTCCTCCCCCTCAACCCTTAAAGGCACCTTATTCTTCCCCTTCCTATACACCCTCTCATCCCTAGGATCAAACCCGCCATTCCCCCACGTCGCCCACTCCGGCGTCTCAGGCCCCATATAATCCTCCGGCGTAAACGGCTTCCCACTCTCCAAATGCTCAAAGAACTTCGCATAGTCGATCCTCGTATGCCACTTCCCCTCCTTCTTAAACCTATCACTCGCAATCAGGATACAGCAGCTGTGCGCGTGCTCAGCCGCGATGCCGTACTTGAGACCGCGCTTGTCGAGCGCGGCGGTGAGGGCGAGCACGAAGGCGCAGACTTCCTCGTAGAAGGGGACGTTTTGCATGGTTAGGCCCGCGGCGCCGCTGGAGGAGGTGCCGCAGTATGTTACGCCCTTGACTTCGACGAAGCAGGGGAGACCCTTCTCGACTAGATCCGCGTATCCCTCTGCCTCATCCTCGATATTAAACCCCTTCACGAGGGTAAGACGGAAGACAGTGCGCTGTTCAAACCGCTTCTCTCTTAGGATCTCGAGACAACGCTGGAAGCGTTCCCAGAAATCGCGATGCAGCGGTCTATCGATCTTGCGCAAGGACTCGCGGTTCGAGGCGTCGATGCTGACGTAGAGCTGTGTGACGGGTTTGAGGGTGGCTAGCTGGTCGGGGTGCTGCGCGTTGCAGACGAGGAAGGAGGAGATGTGCTCTTTGTGCAGCATAGCGGTGAATTCGTTGAGGTAAGGGTAGGAGATCGGTTCGCCGACGAGGGAGAGCGCGCAGTGCCTGATTCGCATTGCTTCTGCGAAGCGCTCGGCCCGGACGCCGGGGACGCCACGCATCATTTTGATCTTTTGGTAGTGCCCAGCTTTAACGCCGTTGAAGATGTCTTCGGGTTGGTCGACGACCCAGCGCCAGGTGGTGCCGACGGGGTTGGTGCCGTGGCGCCAGCAGAAGACGCATTTGTTGGAGCAGGAGAGGGAGGGGGTGGTTTCCATGCATTGGTGGGAGGCGATGCCGTAGAAGGAGTATTTGTAGCAGGAGCCGCGGCCGCGGAGGGCGGATTTGGTCCAGCGGCAGATCTTGACTCCGGAGTGAGAGCCGACGATTGTGTAGCCCTGCTTAGTGAGGGCGTTGTAGGTGGGTGATCCCTTTGGAACCATTTCCTTCGGTGCAGCTGTAGGCTTGGGGTTCTTCTTGCCATATGTGGTGAAGTCGATTGCCCCTTCATCTTCGTCCTGCTCCTCTGACTCGTCTTGGCCCTTTTGCAGGATGCGACCGATATCTTCCACATCATCCATGCTACTGGTCACCTTCTTCTTACTTTTCCTCTTGAGTTTAACCGCGCCATCAGACTGCACCTCCACGTCGTCGTCTTCCGCTTCTTCAACATCACTCTCATCAGCGTCACCACTCCCAACAACCCCCTCGCCGAGATTGCCCGTTTGCCCCAGGTTCTGGAGAACATCCTCAACACCCTGCCTCCACTCATCCAATCGCTCCTTTGCATCAACCTTTGTATCCCCCATACCGAGAGGGAACGCCCTCTTCCTCGCAGTAAGCTTAGCCATCCACCTATCAACCTCAGTCGCCTGCGAGCAAAACCCCTCCGCCTCCGTAGGCCAGCCCTCCCTATCACCAAATCCAAACACCGCATATCCCAACAACGCCGACATCGGCGCCGTATCGATGCGGAAATCGTTGTGTGTCTCCTGGAGATGCTCGATAAAGGTATCGGTCATGGTGTCGATGTTATACGTCGGCAGGAGGAGAATGTAGAAGTATTTGATATCCTGGCTGTCATCTTCGGGCTTTGGGAGGCCGAGGAAGTATTCATCGTAGTCCTCGAGCTCGGCGAGGTCGTGCGCTATGGGTGCGAGAAACTCATATTGGCTTGACTCGGCGTTCGCCTTCAGGGTATCGGCGAGTTTGGTGGTGAGTGTCTGCGCGGTTCTCTCGGTGCTGCCGGCTAGTGTTGAGTAAAAGACCAGTACCTGGAACTTTACATCCTTGCTCGCTGGCTTGTACCCCAGAGGCGACTTCTTGCGGGTGACTTTTCCGACAACTCGTTTTGGTCCTGCCTTCTTCACTTCCGCGGAGATGGGCGCTTTCTCGACCAATTGCTCCCGCTGGGGATTGGCGGCGAGGGGTGCTTTCTCGGATGGAGTTGGCGGGGGTGTGTATACAATCTTCTCGCGACCGACTTTGAGGTGTAGTACCGTTCTAGTAATCAGTAGCAATGCGAGCGCCGTCAGGATCAGCGGAATTCGATAAGTATGCCATAGCGCCATAAAATCTGAATAAATCGTAAGTTTTCCCTACCAGCGGAATATAAATACGGCAGAAACTTACAATTCTCGGATGCATGAGAGGCAATATCAGCCCCAAAGTATTCGTTGTTCGCCATATTCGCCCTCAGTCATGTTGCTTCCAAACCAAAAATCATCCAGGAACTATCGACAGAAATTCCATGGTGGGGAAGTTTGAGCAAACGATGGCCCCTCATATTTAAAAGTGGGGAAAACAATCGCGGAAAGGCGCTTATTTAGCTCGGTCGGGATAAACGCCATACTTTGAGCGTGTGCTCACTACGGTAGCCATGTTATAACCACTACCGCAATATTTCGATTCCGAAATGGACGGAGATACTATTTCTCCGACCTTCGGCACTTTTATTTCTCAGCCTCGCAGTCAGGGACAACCTTGCGAGAAAGATATAGCTCCACCACCAACCTAACAACTTCCATTACACGCCGCATCGTCGACACGAATAGATCAGATATCTCTTTCTCTCCATTCTCTCCAGCTACACCACCGCCACCTCGGCAATGGCGCCCATAAACCCAACCCCCGCCCCCGCGGCACCATTCGAGTGAGTCAAACCCCTCCCCCTCCTCCCCACCTTCACTAACCCCCCCCCCAGCATAGTCCAAACCTACCACCACCTCCTCACCTCGGACCCCGACCTAACCATGCCCGTCGCCGCCATCGAAGCCCTCATCCAGCTCCTCCAACACTCCCATAGCACCACCGTCTTCGAGACCCTCGACCTCCTCGCCGCGCAATCCAAACTCCTCCAATCCCGCGTGCGCAACCCGATTGGTCTGTCTGCAGGCACGGATCTGTTTCAGCGGTATATGATTTCCTCCCTGCGAGCGAGCGGGGAGAGGAGCTTTGATGCTGTGCGCGCGCATTTGTTGGCGAATGGACGCGTTTTTGTGTCCAGGGCGAAGGCGGCGAGGGAGAGGATTGCGGGACATGCGGGGGGGTTGGTGAGGGATGGGTGCACGGTTTTGACGCATGGGGGTAGTCGTGTGGTGTCGGCTGTTTTGGCGCGTGCTGCGGAAGCGGGGAAGGGAGGGGGAACGGTGCGGTTTAAAGTCATCTATGTCGACTCTGGCAACGGCGCCGGAGCCGGGGAGTCAAGGGATATTGTGAGGAAATTACGCGCCAAGGGCGTACCCGTCGCTGTTATCGGGGAAGGCGCAGTAGGCTACGCGATGGGGATGGTTGATCTGGTCATCGTCGGCGCAGAAGGCGTCGTCGAGAACGGCGGCGTGATTTCGCGGATGGGGACTTATCAAATTGGCGTCCTCGCTCGCGCAGCCGGGAAGCCGTTTTACGTCGTGTCAGAGACGCATAAGTTTGTCAGGCTGTATCCGTTGGGACAGTATGATCTGCCGATTGTGCAGAGGGTTGTGGAGTTTACTACTAATACGGGGAAGGAGGGGGAGGGAAAGAAGGCGGGTGAGAAGGGGGAGGAGGCGCTGGGTGTGGCGGGGGAGGTGCCGAGTCAGAAGAGCTCGGTTGATACGGAGGGGTGGAAGGAGTATTTCACCACGGAGGGGGGGAGGGGAGGGGAGGACGCGGTGGATTATACGCCGCCGGATTTGGTGTCGGCGCTGATTACGGAGAATGGGGTTTTGACGCCGAGTGCGGTGAGTGAGGAGCTGATTAGTGTGTTTGTTTGAAGGTGGTTTTTGTTTGAGAGGGGAGGGTGGGAGTTGATGTCTAGGATGTGGGAGTTGGGTTGTGGTGTTTGGTGGTTGGGAGGGTAGTGCTCTGGGATTTGGAAAACAAGATATCAAGAAAGAAGGATATATCTCGCACCACCACCATCACACATAGTCTAGTCTGGTTGGTCTAGACTACCGTGCAGGGAAGTGGAGATCTAAGAGGTTCACGCACATTGATGATTCGGGGGGGTGCTTGCAGAAGTGGGGAAAAAATCGGAGGAGGGGGGTCTGAGCGCGCGTTGCTGACGCCCGAGAGTGATGGTGCATGTCGATGAGGTAGTTAAGGGATGGCTGTTGATGATGAGATACTGATTATGAGTTTGTTTATGGGGATGACGATGCGTTTTTTTTGAAATGTCTGGAGTGATTGGGAAGGGGATGTAGGATAATAGTCTGGATCTGATATTGATCTCGTATTGCGGGTTGGAATGTCACAGAGTAGGGATAAAAGATGGGATAGATGGGGATTTTAGTACCACAGTTGAGATGGAGAAAATTAATAGTCCCGTGTTTACCTACCTACCTATCCATGCCTTCCCTAACTTGCCCCGTAACCCTATCAATCCTCCAGTCTTGAATCTCCAATCTGCCGTCTCCAATATTCGCCCATACACCTCCCTTCCTTCCTCCGTTGATAATCGCCACCCCCGCCTCAACACCACCACCAACCACCCCCCTCCCAATCCATCCATTAACCCCACCACGTCACCGCTCCAAAAATAAAAAAAGCCTCCTTCACCCCGTTTACCCCTCCCGTCCCTCCCTCACTAAGTTGTTCGCCCTAAGAAAAAGCAAAATATCTTCACGCACGTCATCGCCCTTCTAGCCTATCAGAACCCTTCCCAACACCACTACCGCCACTACTAACACTACTAACACTTCTAACACTACAAACACTACCACCGTTTCCCCTCCCCGAACATCGATTTACCATAGTTAGCCAGTGGTTAGTTAAGTTAGTCCTAACATCCCGCCCGTTGAACACCCATAACGTTTATAAATACTACACTGTATAAAACAGCATTATCTCATCACCTACCATATACACTCCAGTGCAGCGGTATATCATTTACGCGGACGGACTGGACTGGGCGGCGGATTAGAGACACGGGCTGGGCTGGGGGTTGCAAACGGGTGGATACGGGACGGCATGCTAACTAACGACGACTGCCACACGCGACCATTGTCTCTCTCTTTCCCCATTCCACTGCCCCATTCCACTGCCGAAGAGGTATATCCACAGTGAGGTTGTTCCCGCAACCAATTATGGAATACGCTTGTGTGCGCTGCGGTATTGCTGTGTGGGAGAGCGGTTAGTGTTAGTAGTGTGGTTAGTTGTTGGTGTGAGTGGTTTGGACAGTGTGTGGTGTACTGGTGGTGGTTGGTGTGGTGGGGGGCAGTTTGTCGGTGTAGGACCGGTGAGGGAGAGGAGGGGAGGAGGGGGTATATGGGTGTTTGTTTTATTATTGTGGTATTTCTGTTATTATTTATTTGTTTATTTTTTTATTTATTTCGTGAATGACTTGCTAGTGAGTGGATTATTAGCAATTATTTGACGCAGCTATGATGATGGCTATTGGAATTATTTTGAGGGTGTGTATGTATGTATTTATTTACGGATGAACTGTGAATATCCCTCTCTATTTATTAAACATCTATTTTAAATACCAACTCTATATGACTATCTATATGTGTAACCCCAAATAAAAGCCAGATATCTATCTTACAGCCAATAACCAATACAATAGCCAAATAATAGAATAATCAATAAATCAATACCCCTAATACCCGATCACTTTTATTATCCCCATACCCCAAGTACGACTCGCACTCGGCATAACGGTAATCATTGTCCGGATTTGCCCCGTATCCCGATGACACTTTCCCCCGTCGCTGGATTGATATGATTGACTATGATCTCGTATGATTTGCCTGATTGACATATAGCACAGCATGGTATAGTATGGCGTGCATACAACTCGCATATGCTGGATGATTATGATTCCCGGTGTGTGGTGGTGGGTGTAGTGCTGCGGAATTTAACTTGGTAGGTGGTGGTAGGTGGTTGTTGCCCAGCCTCGCCCCCTCTTCACCGCTCTTCACTCTGTCATCACATCCCACCGCGGACACCGCTCTCTCTCCACACACACCCCCCATCACCCATCCACCCACACCACCACATACCACACCACACACCCATCTACCTTCATCCACACCCTCCACACACACCCTCCCACACCTCCGACTTCCGCCCCCCGCCTCACCTTCGTCCTCGTCCTACTTAAGCTTTTGATACACCTCTCCGCGCGCTGATCTTGGCGCCGAAGATTCATCGTATTCACCTCACCACCACACCACCACTACCTCGATCTCCGCTCTTTCACACTTACACTCACCTCATCCTAATCAGCGACGACAACTCTCCACTCTACACATACATCCCGCGAGATATCTACTGGCGCATAAACACATTGCCCATAACACCCGCCTCGAGCGCATCATCATCGACCACCCCATCCGAACCCCAACATCACAGCGTGTCATTCAACCTCACGACAACCCACGACAACCCACCAACCACCCTCTCAACGATACACCAACTGCCACCCGCAGAAACCACCACAATGGCGCGCCTCTACCCATCCAATCTCGCCATCTAATCACCCCCTCGCCAAACCTTCACACCACCCTACCCACCCACGCGCGCGCGCGTGCCCACCGCCATCATGCTCGGCAAGCTCTTCTCGAACGCCGCCTCGAGCCTCACCCCCTCGCGCGGCTCCCCCTCCCCCTCCCGCCCAACCTCCTCCCTCGACTCCGTCCAAGAGGACATCCACACACGCAACCTGATCTTCCCCGACGCCGAAGCCCTCTACGCACACCAACACGATCAAGTCTTCCCCATGACCTCCTCCACCGTCAGCATGCTCACCGCCGCCCCGGGGTCCTTCGACACGAACCCCGAGATCGAGCTCGAGGCGCGAGATGTCAGGGTAGTGGTCATGCAGGAGGCGACATCGACGTTTAATTCCGCCGCGCTGATGTACGACAGCCACCCTCACCTCGACGCGGCCGCCTGCCCCGTGCTGAATACCAGCTTCGCGACGTCCGGGCGCGGCGGGCGCGGCGCGGGCGCGGGGGGGGCAAATACGACCGCCACCGCGCGGCGCACGAGCATCGGCGCCAAGCCCGTGGTGATTACACAAGAAGCGCCCCGCTTTGGGGCCTTTGACCGGCGCCCGAGCGCGCATTCACGGCAGGGGAGTTATGTGGAGACGGAGGGACAGAGGACGAGTAGAGAGTATAGGGAGGAGATCGCGACGATTGCGAATTGTATGTTTGGCGCCAGCGACGTCATGGCGCATAAGGGCACGGGGAGTAAAGTGCACATCCTCCCCACCGAGCCGCGGGGCGCGCAGTACCCGTTTGAAGGCGGTCATGGGTCGCTCGGCCGGTCGAGTATGAGGAGTGGGAGTCGGCTGGCGCAGAGTTTTACGTCGGAGAGTTTGGGGAGGGGAGAGGGGAATGCGGGGGGGGGGAGGAAGAGGGTCCTTGTTACGAGGATCTTTCCAGTGCCGTTGTTGGGGGATGGAGAGGAGGAGACGCCGGGGGGGTTTGAGGGGCAGGGGGGGTTTCCGTTTCCGAAGGCGGGGGAGGGGGGGGAGAGGGAGAAGGAGAGGAAACCGAAGCAGAAGAGGACGCCGATGTATGCGATTGGGTTGGTTATTCAGCTGCCTGCGACGCAGAATTCACCGTCTACACCGAGATCAGCGTATCGTGGTGTCGGGTCATATGCAGAGAACGAGTCGGTCTCCTCGTCATTCAACTCGCTGCGGCCGAGCTGGACGGTGCTAGGATCAGGATTCGGCGTCGAATCCCTGGACTCATCATTCATCAGCGACGTAGACGACCGCATCGACATGGTCACCCAACATTGGGACATCATAATCCGCACCCTCGACCACCTCCAAGCCGTCGCCTCCTCCGACATCATCGCCCTCCTCAAACAAGTCGACGTCGCCTCCCCCGACCCCACCGCAGGCCGCGCCCCGCACCACACCCGCACCGCCAGCATCTCCGTCTCCGGCAAGCGCGTGGAAGAGAACATCAACGTCAAGCCGCTGAAACCTATCCGCACAAACGTCAAGACCGTGCAGTTAATGCCTTATGCCTTGGCGCACAACCATAAGCTGCGCGCGGAGATTGAGTTCGCGCGTCATCGCATTGTGGGGGGGATTAAGAATCTGCAGGTTATTACGAGGCAGGGAAGATGGGGGATTTGGAGGGACGAGGCCCGCTGGGTTAGGAGGTGGGCGGGGGGAAAGGAACAGGGTTTCTTTTTTTATAACCTCCTCACCGTCTTCCTGGGGACGCATACAGAGTGGCTCGAAGCCATCGGACCGACCTGGTACAGGAGACGGAATTACAAACAACAGCGCGGCGGCGGACGGGATGAGGACATGCCTATCAAAGCACGCACCATCATCGTCGCGGCTGATAAGATGGCAGCGCGAAGACTTATATTTCTGTTATCGGCGTTTTTGCCGAATAATCAACATCATCAGGTCCCCTTTGTGCGCCAACATCGCCCCGGGACTTCGGTGTCGGGGGGGGCGTTCTCGCAGTCCCCGCCGTCATATGTACCGCTTAATCCGAGGGAAGAGTCGTTGAGGAGACGGGTTAATAGACCGAAAATCAAACCCTCCACCGCCAATTCAGCACAACAAGCGCCTATCGTCGTAGCGAACCAAACTACAGAACAACCACATCACACACACCAACGACGACCCTCTGATGCGCCATCTTTACCACCTGGCGCCCTACCCGTCCCAGCAGCTTACAACCCATCCCGCCAACCTGGCCTCGCTACAACATCCACCGCTAACCCCATCCCGGCCTTACCGCATTTCTCAACCCGTCGCCCCGTGCGCGGCACCGGTCCCGCGCCTCGACCGGGGAGTAGCGGTAGTCTCGCAGCAGACGATCTGATTCGGAGTTTAAAGCGGGGGGATACGGGGGAGGAGAGCTCGTCGCGGTGGAGTGGGGTGTTAGGCAGTTTATGGGGAGGGAAGAGAAGAGGGAGTACTGATGTCAGTGCCCCGCAGCCTAGCCAGGGAGCTGGGGGAGAGGAGAGGGGGAAGTTGGCGGAGATGATGCATGCGCAGCGTCGCGAGGAGAGGAGGGGCGGGACGGACAGAGACGGGGGGGTGAGGGAGACGACGAGTACCACATCCCCGCAACCCGTCGCACCGCCACCGCCCTCCTCGGCGGGGGCGACGCAACCCATCCACCCTAGCGGCGCCTACGAATCCCCCGTCAAAACCTCAATCACAGAAGACGGCGTAATCGACATCGACGTCCCCCTCCCCTCTCTCTTCCCCTCCTTCCCTCCGCCGCACTCCGCCTTGTCCTCCCCCTGCTCTAGTGGGATTTTCTCTTCGAGTGCGGGGATGGGGGTAGGGGGGGAGTTGGAGGGATTTGAGAATTTCACTGGCGGGGGGGGAGGGGATGATGAGGGCGCGCTTAATGTGGGGGGGTGGGTAGGGAGGTTTCATCCTGATTTCGTACTGCAGGCTCTTCCGGTTTCCACTGTGGAAGCTGCGCCGGCTGCTACTTCGAATTCTAACCCGAAATCACCGACGCAGCCGGCACCGCCGCAGCCGTCGCTGGAGGATCAGATTCGTGCGACTATGGCGGCCGAACCTACGCCGCCGGTTCCGGTATCAGCTACGCGCAATGGGGAGGAGGAGAGGTGGATTACTATCTCCACTGCCCTTATCGCTGATACAGTGGCGTTCACGCTCAAACGCCTCATCCTCCGCCGTCTCATCCGGCTTCCCACCTCTCCACCAGCATCAGCAGGTGAATCAGCAGGGAACTCGTATGACGGCCGCGCAAGCATCTACGGAAACCCATACCCCGGCGTCCTCGGGAGCACAAGCCCTGCAGAAGGTGGTGGGGGTGGTGAAGTAATCAAAGAAGAGTGGGAGGTGGAGATGTGCATCTCCTTCGATACTGCACTTATCGAGGCGGTGGAGAGGGTCATGGCTTCACCTGCTGGGATGGCGGGTGCGCAGATTGCAGCTGGGGGAGTGATGGGGGTGCAGAAACAGAGATCTGCTAGGGCTAGTAAGAATCCCAGCGCTGGCAGCTCAGCAGGTAGTTCGAGGAGTGGGAGTCGAATCCGCGTTGTTGTGCCTGCGCCTTTGCCGTCACCCGCACCTGTTCTGGTTAGCGGTGCTGGTCCTAATTCCTCTTCCGCCCCCCCTGGTTCCTCCGGTGCTACTGGCAACGGAAACGGAGCAGTAGGGGAGAGGAGAGGGGAAACTGGGACAGCTGGGGAAGTGAAGGAAGAAGAAGTTCCACGCGCGGAGGTGAGGACGGTATTGTTATCGGCGCTGGAGGGGATCGCGAATGAAGTCGCGGAGGCGAGATCTAGTGTGCCTGAGGGAGCGTTGGTGGGGGGGGAAGGGGATAGTTTTTTGAGAGAGGGGGTGGGGAGGTGGTTGGAGGGGGTTGATGAGGGGGTTCTTGGGTGAGGATGGTATACTGAGGGCGATCAATGGAGTTTGGAGGGGATGGGAGATGAGAGGGGGGCGTGAGAATTTTTGGGAGCGGTTTTAGCGGATTGAATTTTTTTTAAGGGGTGGTGCGGGAGTGTGGAGTGTGGAGTGTGAGGGGGGGCATATTTGCTGACTTTTATGGGGTTGAAGGGTTGAGAAGATGCTTGCTTGGCTGGCTTGTGCTGGGGTTTTTATTTGATTTTAAGGCCGGAGGGGGGCGTTTTAAGGGGGTGTGGGGGGCTAATGGGGGGTGAGAAGGGATGTGGGCATGGGGTGGGCATGGGAATAGAGAAGATCTTGTATTGTACATAGATTCTGGGGGAGATACGACAGGCAATATGAAGAGAGTTAGAAGCTATATCTGGTCTACGATTATTGCTGCCCATGACTTGTAACGAAAGCCAACCAGACCAAGAAATAACGAGATGGCCGTCAACCATCGGGCTTGAATGGTCGTCGGACGAAAATACTATATAATCCAACACGATCCAGGACCTTCTTCCTTCTTCATCACAACAGGTACAGGAGGAACCGGGCTCAACATCTCATGTGCGCTCGTTGGTATTGCTGCGAAGGGGAGGGGTGTGGGTGGGCGCTGCGTGGGCTGGGAGGTGGATGGGGTGGTTCTCGTCATGGCTTGTGGTGGTGGTGGTGGGAGGGTGGAACGGTGACAGGTGGAGAAGTGACAAGATGAGCGGTGATAGAGAGTGAACAATGACAGAGAGTGAGAGGCGACAGCATACCCCCACCAACAGCACCCCCCTCCAACACAACCCCTACACACCTAGACGCCATACACTACCCTGTCACCATGACGGGGAAAAAAAAGAACCGACCAGTCTACATCTCGGGGAGGACTGTTGTTTGTCAGATCGTTGCCTTTCGTTATGGAGAGTGGGGGTTTATACTTTTTTTAATGGTGCGTGGATGGCTTGTGCGGTGGTTGGGGTGTTGGTGGTGGGATGTTTGGCTTGAGATGGCGGATGTGGGGGAGGGAGGGGATGGGAGGTTGAGGAGCTGGGTGTGAGGGGAGGGAGGGGATGGGAAAGGGATGATGGGTGGCGTTCGGAGGAATGGATTACTGAAGCGGTTGGAGGGTGGACGAAGGACACGGCATGTAGGCACCTGGGAAGGGAGTGGGACGGGAGGCCATTTTCAGGGGGTTCTGTTGCAAGACTAACGGGTTGAAGTGGTAAATTTGGTGAGCTGACAAAAAACACACTATAATGATAAACTGCGCGTGTGAATAACTAGATGTGATATGATAAATAGCACTATACCAAGCTAACTTGAGATGGGAGATTTTCATCGGCAACTCAACTAATGCAAGTTTGCGACCATCTTGTCCCCGAGCATCAATTCTGTTGTTACACAGAGCAGAGCCAGACTTGTTGTCTAGCGTTTTGGTTGGAAACAGTTTCCGACATCGGATAGCCTTGGCGCATATCTTTGGCAGGTTCGTCGTCTCTGTTAAATATACTGTCCAGTGTCTCTTCTGGCCACTGACTAATCGTGACGAGCGGTACGTCCTACCTGCACACTTTATGTCGTCGTACTCGGGAAAGGTTCCCGGGTTATGTTATGTGGTCCTCGGCCACGTTGAACACTTGGGTTGCCGGAGATTGAGTTCACATCAGGCGATGATAAAGAGCTTGTACCAGTGCCACTTCTAATGGCCTCGCGGATGTGCGTGACGATTTCTGTATAGTCTTAGGCTGGCGATTGGTGTGGTCTTCATCGACTCCATCCTGGGTGTTGTTCCCCTCGGTCGCAATCAGATGGTGGAGACGAGGGCGGAGTGTTAGGAGATTTTGAGAGATTCCTGCCACCGATGAAACACTACCTCTGATGTGCTGGATGTCTACCATTGTAGAATATATCCGTTTAACACAGCTGACTCCCGCTGATGGGATCTTTGAACTCGATTAGATACCCCTGACAACTCATCGTAGTCATTGTGAGACGAGGAGGTCCACTGCAAAGCCAAGAATGTGTTCGGCCTCCTTGGAGAACTTGTAGGTCTTCCGTTGGAGATACCCCTCGACGGATGCCATGGCAAGGACCCTGCAGACTGTGTGGCTGCGAGGAAGCTTCGAGGCGGCGAGAATATGTTCCGGTGTGATGTGCAACGTGTTGCTATCCGCGTTGCGCGGCCTACTCCATGAGCTTGTAACAGCTTGAGGATGTAAGGGATGGTTTGTGATTTCAATCCCGTGATTTCCCATAATGACTGAGTTTGAGTGCCTTAGTCGTGGGTTCTTTCGTCGTTGCTTATTTGATGACAACGTGCCCGACGCAAAGCCACTATATGGGGGTTTCGAAAGCTCGAATGCAGACGACTCCATCGATAAGTTCCAATACTTCAACGTCGTTTATAATAACTTGCCATATATTTTGTCCTAAACGTTTGGTTGCAGTCGAATTCAATGTGCTTGGTTGAGCTGTGATAGATGCGGATGTGTTCGTCCTTGCGCCCCTACTTTTCTCCTCCGAGCATTTAGGTCTGAGGACCTCATGGACCACCAGGAAAGCAAGGCGTTGCTGTCAAAGTACAACAGCCGTAAAAAAAGAAAGAAATCGCAATGTACCAATACAGAAAGCAATATATGGCCCGCTGTGGAAAGCAGTAGCAATAGTATCACCGCCAACCTTGATTTTCTGGACCGTCCAGCGGCAACGACCCATAAAGCACAAATCTCTCTTCACTCATTGGGTCCTTGAATTCAATTGTGTGCCCGCCCATGGTGAGAGTCAGTAGCGTTTCCTTAACCGCTAGGAGTAAATCAGCAGCAAACTCAGGGATATCGTAACATTCCTCTGAAAACCTGTGACTTTTCCGCTGTATGTACCCTTCTACTGAGGCCGCGGCCAGAATATCTCGGACAGCGTGGCCATGGGGAAGCTGTGACGCAGAAATGATATGTTCTGAGGTGATATTTTGAGTATTCGTTTCAAGTTCCCCTGCAGAATAAGACCATGAATCTTTGACCCGGCCGTCTCGAATTACAACTCTGAGGCGCTCGGCGACCTGGTCCTCTGTTCCCATGACTCCGCACATGTCTGCAAGGCGACTAAACTCAATTCCCACGCTGATTGATTCCCCACGAGTTGCTTCTTTGATTGTGACTTGACCGGTGAATAGCCACTGTATTAGGATTTCAAACGCACGAACCGTTACAATACCGTCAATCAGTTCCAACGTTGTAGTCTGCTCGATGCCTTCGTTGAAACCTCTTTCGAACATCGCCGCAAAATATGGACTTCGTAGGGACAAAATGGCCTTCGGGAGGATAAACTTGTTGTCAGCAGAGCCAATATAGATAGTGACAGGTGCCCCAGAGTACAAGGGGAGGATTCTAACGCATATTTTAGTATAGTATTATTGTATAAGTTGTAGCTACTCACGTTTTGGCAAATTCCGAGGATTGCATTTCAGTAATACTCTCTTGAACATGTTTATTAGGCATGTCTACAGCTGGAAGATCATGCGCTGACATAGCTGGTGATAGTATATTTGAAATTGTTGCCAGTGATGTTGTCATATCAGGAATTATGTAGTCCGAAATATGTTGTCGATATTGTCATGTGTGTTGTCGTCTGATGCTTACGAGTAATGAGCTTTTATGGCAAGAGAAGGTTCTAGAACGCACCCCTATTGAAAAATATGAAGAAATCTAGGACCCAAAAGCAAGGCTGAGGCTACCATGTTCTCTATATTGAATAGGAAGTACTTTATGAGGCATTGTATTATTATATAGCTGTCTGCGGATCATCGAGACGGAAACAAATCATTTATAATCGTTCGATACCCCACGAAAAGCAAAAACATGATAAAATACTTGTTAAAAATTGTATAAATCTCCAATACAGCCCCTTCTATACGTACCAAAGAAACAATAATTATATATCAAACATACATGTAAAGAATAAGTTGAAGAATGAAAGAAAGTGGGAAATGAGGGACTATATTGCATAATGGCGAGGAAGCGAAGAAACAAAGGAAATCATCACCTCCGAATACTTGCCCGATATTTTCATCGGTCTAGGTTCATCTATATCTAATTTATTATACAGCGGTACTCACAGAGTTTGCTCCCAAGCGACAGCTTGCTCTCTTGAGCAGTTTGATATCACATGAGATACCATGATGCAAACTCGCTTGCGTTTCTTAACTCGACGGTCAACGTCAGCTCAACCCCGCCGAACAAACAACCCTTTCAATCAGTTTTCGGTCTACCGTACAAACAATTCCGGCAAGATCATCTGAATGCATACATACAATGGGCCACTGTTGTCGAAAGAGATTGCTTATTCAAGTCGCCGGATCGGGGCGCTGGTTGGCAGACAAAGAGATTGGCATTCCACAAGCCTCCCAGGCTTGCCGTTCGCGGCATGCGGGTTTTCTCGTAGGAATCAGTATTTCTTTATTCATCTTTTGAGTTAACTTTCGCTGCCGTCTATTATGTTTTCCACTCCTTGCTTTCCTCGTCCTTCCTCCATTTCACTTCTGGTTTTCATCTCTCATCTTCGCTGGCATCTCGCGTTATTTCGGATCAAAATCCCTCCTACAAACACGCGAATTATCCTGATTGGAGTTTACAGTCCAATACTAGAATTGAAGATACGCTACCATCGAAATGTCGGATCACGCAACACCTGCCCAAGACGAGCTCGGCGGAGCCGCAGCACCAGGTAGCCAACAGGTTGTTCAAGATCCCAACCCGGGCTCCTCTGGAACAAATGCCACTGATGATGCGGGCGCAAACACCCTTGCTGGACCTTCGGGAGCAGCAGCTGCGCAAACTGTAACATTAGCTGCCGCGGCAACAGGCACAGGAGCTACAGAAAGCACGGGTCCTTCGCAGACTACAGTGCCTGCCACAGCCACAGCAAACATGGGGCAATTGAAGATTACAGTCCCCGGCCCATCTACAGAAAGCACAGAACCTCCTGATATGACGCTGGCTGAATTAGCTGCAGCAGACCCGAACACACTGTTGCCTTCTAATGCTGCCACAGCAAGGTTGGCAACGGGAGGGGGGCTGCCTCTCCCAGCAGCAAACCCGCTGACTAGAGAAACCACCGGAAACAATAACTCCTCATCCTCCGGCCACATCAACTCCACAAAGCGACCCGCAACCACCGAAAATGGTGAAAGCACCAACTCTGCAAAGCGCCGGCGCCTCGCCCACTACCGCGACACAGTCCCCCCGCCGGGCTATGGCAACGATCCCGCCGCCACCTCGTCCCCCTCCCATGGCCCTGTTGTTACTCAAACCCCTTTCGCACCGCCCTACCAATCCGTTTTCCTACGACAAAACCCAGACCTTGCCAGGGCCCTTGCCCATGTAAACTGCAGCTATCTCACCACCCACGACGCCGCCGACCCCAACGACCGTGACAGCCGCGCCAACACGGCTCCCACCCTCGCGGAACTCAAGGCGCACGCTCGCAGCCTCCTGCTCCTCATCCGCTCCATGAGCATCAGCTCGAGCGCGACACTCACAGACAACGCCGCCTTCCAAGACCCTACGCCTGAGGGTCAAGACAGCGCCTCGATCCCGTCAGACTTCTATTCCAACCTCGACGCCTTTGAA
Organism: Pseudogymnoascus verrucosus; assembly: GCF_001662655.1. Lineage (NCBI taxonomy): Eukaryota > Fungi > Ascomycota > Leotiomycetes > Thelebolales > Thelebolaceae > Pseudogymnoascus > Pseudogymnoascus verrucosus. The sequence goes on from NW_017263655.1 coordinate 789,308, forward strand.
TTCCTCAACGATCTCTCCTCTCCCTATCGCTGCAGAGACCCCGCCGAAAACGAACCCCTGACCAATCTCCTCAACCAACTCATCCCCGACCACTCCCGCAAGATCCCCGCATCAACCGAAGCCTGCCCTCTTGCCACCGTAAAAGTCATTACCAAAGGTAGCGACCTATCTACCTTCCGCCCAGGCGTCAACCCACTGCCACACTCACAAATCAACCGCCTAATGGCCCACGCCGATGAGTTGCTTCTCCAGATTGACGCTGCGCTCTCCACATCCGGCGGCCTCCTCGCCGCCCTACCGCTCGACCTCCCAGCCTCCGATCCACGCCGCCAGACATACATCGGGCAGCTCATCCACTTCATGCGCACCCTTGTTGGCCGCCTCCATGTCCTCGACCGCGACTACGGACAAGCCCTCGGTCTCCTGGCAGGCGAGGCCACCATACCCGCTGAGCTAAAACTCAACATCGAACACCCCGGGCAGATCGAGGCACCCCTCGTTGCTGTACAGCACAAGTTCATCATCAACACCGCCTCTGACACATACAATAAGATCTGGCTCCACTTGCGGAACTGCGCCAGTGACAAGGCAGTGAGGACGTCAGGGATGGGGTTGCTGGATGTGGAGATTACGACGAGGTATAGGGCGTTGAGGGGTGGGAAGACGATTTTTGTGACCCCTATCCCTGATGAACCGATGGCGAGCGAGGTGGTTGGGCGCCCGACGGTGGTTGCGTGTACTCAGCCTGGATTTGGGACGCGGACGAGCGAGTGGGAACGTAAGAAGGGGGCGGCGCTGAGGGAGACAGGGGAGTTGAGGGCTAGGGCGGAGATGGCGGAGGCGGAGGTGGAGAGGTTGAGGAAGGATGTTGAAGCGTTGGTCCCGGAGGGGGTGTGGGCGAATGGGGAAAAGGAGGACGTTCTGAAGATGTGGGGGAAGGTGAAGGCAGAGAAGGATGCAATGGCGGGGGAGAGAAAGCAGATGGAGTTGTTTAAGTCAAGATGTAAGGTTTTGGAGAAGAAGAATTCGGAGTTTGGAATGGAGTTGGTGAAGGAGAAGGAGAAGATGAAGAAGAGGAGGGAAGGGGTGGAGGAGGGACTGAGAGCGGAGCTTCATAAGTTGATGAACCAAGCCGGCGCGAAATGACGCGGAGGTTGAGAGGCTGAAGAGACAGGTCGTTGATCTGCAGGCTCAGTTGGCCCAGGCGAAACGTGAAGGCGGTGGCCCCGAAAAATAACTGGCGTTCTCGAAGGCTGAGGTGTCAAAGTTGCAGAGAGAGGTTAAGGAGTTGAAGGCGCAGGTGCAGGTGCAGGGTGGAGAGAAAGGGGGTGAAGAGGAGGAAGGTGAAGAGGATGACGGTGGAGAGGAGGGCGATGAGGAAGAGGAGGGGGGTGAGCGAGGAGATGGGTGGCGAGGTTGAGTAGAGGTTGAATAGCGGTTGGTTATGGGATATACAAAGGGAGAGAGATGGTTTGTTTATGTTTTGAGTGGTAATTGTGCTTTTGGGTATTACTACTAGTGTTTTTGCAGTTGTATTTCTTCTCCGGATTGATATGGTAGAAAGTAAGGGCCGTAGTCTCAGTATATCTCTTATTCATCAACCTAGTCTGTCTTGTCTGTTCTCTCTTATATAGTTTTGCACCTTGGCACCCCATTATTAACCCCATCCTCACTACAGGCCAACCCTGGGCAACAACTGTCAGTTGAACAGGCTTGTCCGGATGTTTTGCACAATCTTTCCATGCACAGTCGTGGATCCCAGTTGTTCTTCGCTCGCCCGCATCTCGTATCATCACCACAACATTCGTTATCATCTTTGCAGCTAAGACCCACTTTTGTGCATTCGGATGGTGGATGATTAGGTATGCAAAATTTTCCAAAATCTGGATCGTCCTTGCAAATGTTACCAACGCAACAATCCACATCGACCTTGCACTCTGTCATTTCTTCCGTGCATGTGCGACGGCATCTCCATGGAAGAAGAATATTTTCCGCGGCGTGAACACACTCAGTGTCAGGACAGCAATTTTTCACAAGTCGGCAGTCGCCGCCATTGGGAATGCATACCTATATATCCCACAGTGTTAGTTACTCTGTATGAACTCATAAAACTAGAGGCCGTTTTAACTTACATTTGGAGCCGGTGTTGTGCTTGCAAGGGCGGTGAGCAAAGCCACCAGAAGGAGAGATGAGGACTTCATATTGGCGAATAAGCTTTTGCTGAATTTTGAATAGTCGGTTGTAATTTGATTTAAATTTGAGAAAACTGCGAGATATCTAGCTGCTTTATGTTAGCTGCCCAGCGAAGCTCTGGCAAATTTCCATCAGGCGCCCCGCTAACTGTGTGAAACCCATTGTCTTAGAACTTCCCTGAATCAAGCGTAGAATCGATAGCTTGTGCCCTTTAGGACCCGGCCCGAGCCTAGAGCTGAGGTGAGACATTATATACCAAAGGGATTGAAGATGGGACGACTGGTAAAAGCATAATTCCAGCCCAGTCCTGGCGAATCTCTATGAATGGAATCGGTCTCTCTGTTCTACCGGGAATCCACATCCCATTGGGCAGCCAATATCAATAAGGATCAACACTCATCACGGACTCATGTGTACTCAAAATGTCTCAAATAGGAGAATGCTAGCCTGTTGCCGTCGAGAAAATGAATATTTAAACGATAGGATCTGTCTCGCAAGCTAAACAGCCAACTGCTGTACAACAAGGTAGATCGCTAAAACAGAGGTGTGTAGTGGTAAGTCTATGCGCATTCAGCATCTCCGGCTGCTGCTGAGCAGGATCGGTCCAGCAAAAATAGAATAGACCTTTGATGCATCATCGCAATGATTTTAGAGACACCAGAGGCTCTTGTCTCCGCGATATTCTTCAAAACTGAAGGTAGGCAGCTTCCGATAGCGCTGCCAGGCCGGATAGTTGATCACCCGAACAATGCATTCCACCCAAACTTCAATGTAGGAGGACCATTGGAATCAGTTGTAGAGAATAATTGGGGTAAGGTCTTCGGCGACGAAACCGGCGAATTATCTCCGAGTGTCACAATATATACGTCTTGGTTTGAATTGCGTGGCGATTTGACATGATTGTCGTAGCCTAGAATGACGGGCCTGGTTGACAACACCTTCTCCAAATCTCTGAACCGAAGTTCGAACTTCTTACGGGCAAGCCAACTCCTTCTGGATATTTGAGCTGCGCTTCGCTACTATTAATACCAATACACCGCCTAATAGGCTAAATACCACACCTATATGGGGATTAGATGATTGGTATCCGTATGACACAGAGGATCTACAAAGGTCTTACATATGGTAAATGTCAACCCAACACCTATAGAACTTATCAATGGCACAACGGCAGCAGTGCTTCCCGCTGCAAACAAATATTGGATAATGTATTTGCCACCGATGACTTCTGGCCTGCTCCATGGAAGCACTTCTTCATCGATCCTCTGATTAGCATTGGTATTTCCTTATGCTGTAGAACAAAATGGCAAATAGATATGCCAAGGCGAGCTTACCTGCTGTATATGTGTTCAACGCATTAAATGAGCCCATTAGACCTGCTCCGCCCCAAAATGCACTAATAATCGGCACGGCCACCCCTCCTACCTCTTTTTGGAGAGTCCAGCCGTAGACTAGTGTGGCAGCGGGAAGAACGAAGAACAAGGTTAGCAATCCGCTGTTGAGCCTGTCCCTCGGTAGCCGTACCCCATTTCTTTTCACAATATATCTCTTAACTGTTCGGTCGGACAGTCTGCCGCCGACTATACTGCCAAACAGGAATCCAGCCCCTGGGGCAAGATAGAATAAACCGCTAACAAGAGGTGTCGTGAGGTGAAAACGTGGATTGATTATGGAGGGGACCGAGGTAAGAAGCGCATATTGATAAAAGGCCAGAAAACCACAAGTCAAATCCTATAACGGATCTATATTAGCAAAGATGCATCTTGTTAGTTTTGAAATGGAGTAGACCCACAGCAAAAAGGATGTTAGGGTACATGAGTAGCCTAAAGATTCCTCTTGGATCGAACTTTGCAAGTATCTCGGGCGTTGATAATGATCTTCTATTATCTATTTCGATGTTATTGTCTTCATCTTGCCCGTTTTCATTCGCCTTTTTGATATCCGGAATGAAAAGAAAAGAGAGTGCAAGGCCGAAACCAACCATGCCGACTTGAACCCAGTATATTACTCGCCACTTGGTAAAGGTCACTATGACACCGCCGACGCATGGTCCTAAAGTTCTGATGTTAGCCTAAAGTTCCCCTTCCTCCATCTTAGTTTTGCAAACCTATCGCTGGCCCGCTAACTGACCCAGCCATAAAGAAGCCAACGGCTGTGCCACGGACTTTCTGTTAGGAAGACCAAGCGTTAGTTAATATTCCCATAATCAGTGTACCGTAGAAAATTCCGATGAGAAAGAGGATCGTACTGGCTCGAAGATGTCTGCAAGTATAGTCTGTCCAGCAATCATAAAAAAAGTGCCTGTGAATCCGCCTAGCACTCTCATGGACGTAAAAGTCCGGAAATCTGGTGCAGCAGCTGCCCCCACCGAGCAGATACATAAAACAAATATGGCTGCGTTATAGGCATTCCTGCGTCCTATTATCCCGCTAATCGGCCCCCAAATCAGAGACGAACTCCCCATGGCAATGATAACACCAGCATTGCTGATATTGATGGCTTCCGTCGTGGTTGAGAACTCTAAGGTGATCTCGGGGATGGCAGGGAGGAGGGAGGTGCTCGAGAAGGTTGCCGCAAGAGTCATCCAACTGACAATGAATAGAATGGTATTTTTCCGCCAAGGAGAGAAATTGGAGTATGAGCAAGACCCAGAAGTCTCTTCCAAGTTTGTACGGACCGAGTCTGGTGGGAGTTGATATCCAGTACTAGTTCGCAGTTTAGGATCTGTCTCAACCTCTCTCGGAGAGTTCTGCCCTTCCATTGCGTGCGTGCCTTCCAGACTGTGCGAGACAAAAACGACCGCGGAGTAAGCACAATTCCCGTACGCCTGCTTGTGAAGTCAAACTGAAAGATGAATTTTTACAGAACTCCGAACTTAATTTGAACATAAAAATACGAGGGCATCGTAATTTGTTTTTAATGGAGACGTGCTTCCTTTCGGCAAAGAGGAAATGTTTCCCACGGCGTTTTGACCCATGGGCCGAACACTACCGAAAATTAATGGCTGACATGCCGCCTGAAAACTGATTTGCTCTTTGAGTAGAGCTGGTGATCGGTGTAGTTTTACGTCAGAGATATCCCTGTTAGTGAAAATGGCGTGCCTGTAGAGAAGTTCGGCAAGAGAGTCAATATCGCCGAAGATAAGATGGACTTATGCCAAGAAAATTTAGTGGCCAAAAATCCGCAACTGATATATGAAAGAGCAGAAACAGATTGAGACGTATACATAGATTGACAATCGGCTTCCATTGATCCCTCGAAGGGTCAAGTCCTATGGGGTTGTGCGCACATGCATGCAAGATGAGAACGTCTCCAGGGTTCCATTCCACTTCCAAGAGTCTGAATCGATGCGATTGTCGGGTTCAGAGCTCCCGGGGCGCCAAACACCAATTTTCTCGCCCTTTCTAATAGCTTGGAGTTTCCACGAATTGGCAAGTACTCATGATTGGTAGTTGAATCTTCATGTAGTCGATTTTTGGCCTGATTGGTCGATTAGTCTCTGCATAGTTTGGCCACTTAAAGGATGCTATCCGCGCACCTCTTGACCCACCGGAGGGGGGCAAGATCCACGGATTTTCCTTCTCATCTCGATGAAGACCAGCATTCAAACTCGTCGCCTTTGGATGTAGATCGACTCTTGCGAGCCTCATGATGCCAAATGCAGCATCCTCGTTTAGTGCGGGGACAGTAGCAAAGTGCGAAGTCATAATGGGAAGAATAATTAGAGAATTAAGCAAGATCGGTCTATTGTAATGATGGACAACATCGTATATATGCACTGCATAATACACATAAAACATATGATAAACGGGTACCAACGTGTTGTTCCACTCTAAAAGCGGCAAAATAATTGAAAACGCCGCGGACCCACATTTCAAGAGCGGCATCGAGCACAATTTCGCCGCGCGCTAAACTAAAAGGCGACGTGAAGCACGGTTTGACTTATCCTCACATTTCTTTTCTTGAATCCAGACTTCTTCATGTGCCTATAGTTTCGGCAACCTTCAAGTGACACCGGCGGCCTACAGCCCATTACAATGATCGAGAGATATTAGACGAGCACTATCAAAATCTAGACTCGAGCCGTACTAACCGAGGAACCATGGCCGAAGTCGACTCCCTAGATGGTATTGCTGATAGAGCACCCGCAAGGAAGAAGACTACAGCGTAAGCAGAATACTAGTACCACTCACTGGCAAATTTATAACATCGATGAAGGTGCCGTCGATGTCACTCACGTAAGATAAAATGTTCTGGCGGGACTCCATGTGATGGATGCGTTTCTTCACGCCATGAGCATTGTACATACGTTTCGAGAAATCGCAAAGTTAAAGTTGCGGAAAGGTAAATAATAAGACAAGTCTACGCCATTAATAGAAGGAATGCTAATAGACTTCGTACAATGACAGATATCTGCAGCAAGTCCTTGCCGAGAATGAGCGATTAAAACGAAATACGGCGACAGTAAGATCTACGTCTCCTACCACAGGGATAACAGATGTCCCTCATCTTCGACAAGACTCTTCCAACCCCGAAGAGAACTTAAGCAACCCCCTCATGCAGGACCGGGCCTGGTTTGTACCGTATGATGTTGCCAATCCTCCGGTATATATCGGCGAGGCAGCCTGTACCGCATTTGCCACCCGATTCCGCCAGGCTCTTGTCGAATTTCAAGGATCAGCTCCTCATATTCCAAGAATCCATTACGCCCAAGATGATAATCTATTCTCCGCCTTGCATTCGCCAGTGTCGTGGCCAAGCAGAGCTCAGGCCCAATTACTTCTCAAGGTTGCTTTAATTAATATCAACCGATCATTTCATGTTGTTTTAACAAAGCCAACCCTAGCCAGCCTAGACCAATTATATCAAGACGCAAGACCTCCAGGTACACTTGCCACTTGTAAGTTCTTTGCACTTTTTGCACTTGGAGAGGTTTACTCTAGCAGGGCAGTGATACCATCGGAGGGCAAGTTTCCTGGAGTGTCGTACTTTATGCACTCGTGCAGTCTGCTCCCTATTCTTCCAGAAAGAGCGACTTTGGAGCATATAGAGATTTTGATACTCCTTGTATGTTTTGGGAGTTCAGTAACAATTTCAAGGATCCTTCGCTGACCACATAGTCATTCTTCTCACATAACCTGAATAGGAGAAACTCTGCTTATTTGTGGATCGGATCGGCTCTCCGTCTTAGTCTGACGCTTGGTTTGCACCATAATTTTCCACGGACAATAGCGATGGACCCTGTGGCTAGGCAGCATCGTGTTCGTATTTGGTGGACAATTTACATTTGCGACAGGATGTGGGGGTCAAAATCGGGCCATCCTTTAATGATTCCCGACAGGGACATCACGGTTGATTTACCCTCCTCCTCGGGCCTAAATGACGAAGAACGGACAGCGTTTCCGGATCCCGACCACATAATCGCTAGCATTAAGCTCGCAAAGATCGCTGGCAATATTATAACGACAGTCTATTGTAGAGGTCACCCGCCGCCATTTATACAGAGCGTTCAAAAGGTCTTGGGCGACCTCAATGCATGGATGGCGGCTCTACCAGACTCGATCAGACTCGCCGAAACTGCTGGCTGTACTTCAAGACACGTTGTGTCTCTGCATCTCTCATTTAACCAGGTGTGGCGTAACCTACTCCTTGGCCATTACAACTCTAACCTTCACTCATTTTAGTGTGTCATACTCGCAACCCGTCCAGTCTTACTCCACGTATTTACAAAGTCTCGCGATGGTAGCTCTCCCACGAATGATATGACGCCAGTTACGTCAACTCTTGCTGATGCCTGCCTTCACACGGCACGACACTCAAACGAGCTTCTAACACAATTGTGGATAGAGGGAGCACTGTCAACCTTTGGATACTTTGACGCCCACTACCTTTTCTCTTCGGCGGTAATACTTGCGATCTCTAGTATTTCTGGTATCGATAGCAAGGACAAGGACCGTTTAGACTCTGCAGCTCAACTTCTACAGTCTATGGCTGACAGTGGAAATTTATCAGCGACCGAGTTCTCTGGACATCTGGATCAAGTGAGAAGTGCCATTAACGGATCTCGCTCAGATGTCTCTGCACCAAGCACGTTAGAGACAGAGCTAGGTATACGTACCTATAGTACCTTCAACGATACAGTGAACCCTTTAACGGCCGAGATGGCTTTACTTGAGCAACCTATGCAGGACTTTATTACCCAGGCAGAATTTCCTTTTGAATTCCCGAATCCTGTGGATTTGCTTCACGACACGATGCTCTTATTTACTTAAGCCCTGGTATAGAACAGCGCTTCCAGCTATCCCCACGGTATCAACATCCTGGCATACCTGAAAACGGCGAATGAACCGCTTATCACCTGTCTTCGAATTGAATCGAAAGCGGGGGTCGAGAATGTTGATGCTATCTGTGCTGTACCTAGTGTTAGGATTAACGTCGTCGATGGCGGTCTAATTCTTCTCCTGCATTTCTACATGGATCAATTTAGCAAGACTGAGCGCGGGTCAGGCCAAGAATATGGCAGCTGGTGTTTCTGGAGTGGAGCAGCTCAGGGAGATGAAGTACGCCGCTCTTACCAGTGTTGCCCGTCGAGCCGATAATAGGGATTGTAGGAGCCATAGTGAATATGTTGTGAGGAAACAATGGTAAAGCTAGGGAAGCTGCAATGAGTGCACTGGTGTCTGGAACGGAATCACATAAATGATTAGATAAGCATGATCTAAACTCACCGAATGAGCAAGCTCTAATGTTACGGCCATCACATTGTTATATGGAGTAAGTAAGTAGTAGTAATAAACACGTGTGTGTGTTATAGAACTCAGTTTGAGGAAACCATAGTCAGCCTACACCATGAGGTGGGTGTAGGAAGCCTCGGAATAGTTTTGCATTTCGGTTTTTACACCATTAAGAGGACTTTCTAGCCACACCTTAGGTCAGCACCCCACTACCCTAACATTGTGGGAAGTAGCCACATCCTCCATCCTCACGCAAACTATAAGACCACCCAACGTGTCACCACCCCATTATTTAGAACTCGAATCTACACCCTAATAAAATGTTCCCATTACGTGCAGCAGCGCGTATCGACTCGTTAGACCATCTTGTCCTAACGGTCAAGTCTATCACCGCCTCTACCACTTGGTATGTGAACAATCTCGGCATGCGAGCAGAGTCGTTCAGGTCGCCATCGTCACCAGACGTCACACGGCACTCACTGGTATTCGGATCACAGAAAATCAATTTGCATGAGTCGGGCAAGGTACATCAAAGCCACGTGCTTAAAGCAGGAGTCCCGAAGCACGAAAGAATTGTAAACTAAACTATCATGAGTAGGAATTTGAACCCAAAGCCTTCAAAGTGCTACCAGGAAGCGCAGATCTATGCTTCTTAACTTCGGACATTGTTTCGGAAGTGCGTAAGCGCCTAGTGAATGCCGGCGTGGAGATGGTTGATCTCGGGGCCGAGAAATCCGATGATGGAGTCGTTGTACGGACGGGCGCGCGAGGGAAGATCATGAGCGTCTACTGCAGAGATCCTGATGGAAATTTAATAGAGTCCGTTCTAAACTCAATGATGGCTTTGTTAATATGATTTTATGTGCTAATATGTCGTAGGATATCAAATTATATTGATGAGAAGACATCTACATAAGTCTCCGAAGTCTAGTACGAAGTGGAATAATCATCCTTCTTCATCTTTAGGCAGTGTTCGGCGGATATGTATCCGGGTAGTATCCGTGAAGCTCACGGGTAGGGTATATACCCGGCGAAGATCTGACGGGTAGAGTAGGGTATATACCCGGATACATGAGGCTGAATAAAAGCATATAAAAATGAAGCTTTTAGTTTTAATAACTTATTATACTTTTTATAATAATATTACTACTATTACTAAATACTCATTTTAAGACTATAGAGGTTACTAGAACTACTAAATAGCCTAAGTAATAGGTAATAATTAGATATTAAGGATATTAGTATGCTTATAAGGCAATAGTTTAAGCATATCGTCGAGACGACGTCTGTAAAATGAAGCCTTAGCGATGCTTGGCTACTCTTGGCATATACCCGGGTATATACCCGGATACACCGGATACTCTAGAATATCGAACGGGTAGGGTATATACTCGGGTATATACCCGGATACCAAGGGTATATTGGTATCCGTGCCGAACACTGTCTTTAGGTACTGTCATATCCTATATATCGAGCTCTAAGAATGTGCGGCATATCCCTGTCTCATTTTGTGCTGATTTCTCCAATATATGGAATATATTTACAATGAATTTACAAGATGAGAAATATCCTAAAATTCCCAGGTGCGTACCGCGGCCGTGAAATGTAACAAGGTTAGAACTGCAATCTAATCGACGTTACCCTCACACCACTCCATGAGAAAGGACATTGCAATATCCTCCTCACTTAACTCCTTCGTTGTCTTACCATGCCTTTCCTCGCTACACTCCCTCCCGAGTTCTTGCCCTCTACCAAAGGGGCTTCCTGCGGAACAACCATAGCCATCTGCTATCTCATCATAATTCATCAAATCCGTCTCTGTCATGAAACCTCCCAGCTCGCCAGTCACTCCCAGACTGTCGTTTAACGCTAACCCTCCCCATTCCTCACAATCCGTAAACCCCGTCCCGTTTTCAAAGCCATTCGACGTATCTATCAGCCCCTCATATTCCTCGTCACCACAATCATGTCCCTGAGTCTCTTCCCTCCTATCTATAAAACCCATTGTGTGTCTCGCGCTATCATCGTTACCTAATGAGAAGCTGTCTGAGATTCTCGAGAGGAAGGCATTGGTTGTAGAGAATAACACGGGGGGGTCGCCTCCAATGCTGTTCGCTGTCGTGGAGTAATCGGGCATCGAAAACTGAACCTCGTTGTTCTCCGGTGGAGGCGTGAAGCGCGCTGCTCGACCTGCAGCAACCAGCTCCGATACACTCTGTACAGTTCGTTTTGGTCGAAAAATCTCTGCACTCGAGACGTTAGATGATATCAAGTGCATATCAATGTTGATGTGTGATTTTTGAATTGCAGCGTCAAGGAATTGTGTCTCTGAGTCGATGATGGCATAGTTTTCTCGCAGCTTCTCGACGACTTGCATGCACTGACAAAATCGCTGGAGAGCTTTATAGCGGATAGCCTCGTTGGGGGATTTAAGATCCAGGAGGTGGATGATGATGGCTGGTAGGAGGACAGTGAGGCCACCGTTATAGAGGTAGCCGGTAAGCTCGACCTTATGTAACGACTGTGACATTCGTGTAATTTCACAAGAAGCTTTGTGGACCTTTGTTCGAGAGTCTTCTTGCAGTTTGCCGTACCTTCGGAGTTGTGGCCTGTGTAGTGCGGCAAGAGTGGCGTAGTAAAACATGTGGAGCAGGGTACGCTGTACAATAACAGTGGATGCACCGCTCTCTATCTCTTCCAAAGTAGGATCCTTAGAGATGCACTGGGATGGAAGGCTCTGGACCCAATCAGCAAGCTCGCTGTCACAAATATTGACTTCTTCGGTTTGCTCGAGATTCCTTGGTAGCAGCACTGCGCTTGGCCGAGTGTTCCAGTCTTGGCTTGCGGCGATACCTTGGTTTCTTATCAGAACCGAATATTGGGTGCTGAGAACATGGCTGATACAAAGACTAAGCTTGGCTTGGGAAATACATAGCATAGCTAGATCTTTTTGCATCTCCACGTCTCTAATCATTTTGCACTTAGATGGTATTATTGTATTATTGGCGGCTAATGGGCGGATATCGAAGTCGGCTAATGTGAGCATTGGCACATCATGGTCATCTTTTGTCCGTGGGATTCTTCGCAGACCGAGGGCAGCAAGGCGATCCCTCATTAGGCATGACCACCAAATCCGCTTCCATAATTTTTGTGTCTTAACGTCTGTGGTGGAATTGACGGGATTGCAGTGGAGTCCTATTGAATTTGCAGACGAAATTGCGGCACCTATCCAATGCCAGGTGTCTTTCTGGCCGTCTGGATTTTCTAACCAAAAAGACATGAGGAGAAGGGCTTGGACAATAATCACAACATTGGACTCGTAGTCAAAATCATAGAGCGCCTATAAATGTCAAACTTATGGTAAATGGTAGTTCCAGAGCATACATACCCTAGTCTTAAGGTAAAAGGCTTTCCGTGCAGCTCTCCTTGTGGGGTATCCGGCCGCAGTCAAATATGACTTGTCCACAAAGGCGACCCCGGCAAACATGACAGCTTGGAACAGAAGCAGGCTCACTCTGCCATTTTCGCCAGTTCCCTTGTTCACAATTTGTAAGAAGTCGTGCACGTCAAGCAACGGCATGTATGGGTGGACAAATTCGATATAGCTCCAAAGAAGCTCGTTCCGAAAGGCGATTTCTGGAATAACAGTAGCTCCTTTATTCCACAGGTGCATCATATCCTCTGCTGCCATGCATGTTGGCAGTGGCTGAATATATGCTGGGAGAAAGCCATCGGAGAAATCTCGTGGAGATTCGCAGTCTATGGTGGTAGCCATCGGTGGTGGAGAAATCGATTTTATTCGAGAGGCTCGAAGGTCGCCTGTAATACCAACGGAATTGACAATATCGTCGAAGTTAAGGGGCTGTCCCAGCCGAGTTTTTCCTGAGACTAAAATCCGTTAACTTGGCTATGAATGCAATGGACCTTGTAGCAACTAACCCAAAGGGTGGGGCATATCGCTGCCACTTTCATATTCGTCGCTAGGTGGGCTTGAGGATCGGCTCGAATTGTCATCAATATCTGGACTGGAGATATCGATCGGGTCGGCGCCGTCGTTGGAAACATCTGTCCTCGACAACGAGCTGTGTAAACGAGAGTGTGAATGGCTATGGTGGCCGTCGACTCCTGAAGTTTTGAGAGAGCTTGTCCTATCACATCACTATTAATGGGAGCCTTGGAGTCTTTTTTGGAGACATACTTCTTATGCTTGGTTTCTGGCACGGTACACGGAATCGCCCCGGATTTGCAATTTGAGCATGGCGCACCATGTTCAACGACATCACAGCGAACTTTTCGTGACCGACATACCTGACATGCCTTTGCAGCCCTCCGCTTTATAGGCTGTCCTTTTGCGTTGAGACCTAATCTTCTGGCTTTTCGTTTTGAAGTGGGTGGTGCAGCGATCTGGGTGGCATTATCAGGCCCAGCAGAGATAATGTCTGCAGGAATGATTTGCCGGGGCATTATAATAATTTGAGATGTTGAGGGCAATTGCCCGTCGCTTATAAGGGGATATCACCGATGCAATGTCCATATACACCTTATTCCGTCAATTGAAACAAAATCTAAGAGGTTGTAGAAGTGTGGAGAATTGTAATAGTCCTTGCGTGCGGGGTGAGGTTTGTGCTGGTGTGGGGAATGATAGAGATGGACCATTTTAGTGGAGTTCCAGTATTCGGACACTAGTTTCCGGTCACTAAGCGATTGTGAGTGCGCGCGCGGGCGCCTATGTGAGTGAGCGATTAGTCACATCATATGCTGAACTCAGTCATATGTTTGGCAACTTGCGCCCTGTCATTTAATCAAACTGACTGGAACTCGTCCGTGCTCACCAGTATCCGGACACCGAAAACCGGACACCGAAAACCGGACACCGGTGTCCGAACTAGAACTCATTTTAGTGCAAATGTGGCTAACGACCACAGTGGAGACCCGGCCACAACCCGACTCCATCTGCCGCATATATGGGGAAATGAGGGGTAACCCCACCTTTTCTATGTCGGAAGTTTATTCACCCGCTATGGGTGATTTATTATTGGTGTAATTTTTAACAGAATCTAGAACATGCGTATTATTTGATTTACAGTTTTGCTTTTCCTTGAGCAATAACGGCCCACGCATCTTCTGTCAGCCTCTCAAACCGTTCTCCATTAAGCCAATAGAGAGCATCACGATCTCCGCCCTCGCCCTCAATCCAAGACTTTTTCAATAAATCACCTTTGGCTTGTTTGAATGTTACACCAGTTGAGATTCTGTGAATTATTAGTAATTTCGTCTCAACAGAGTCAAATGTCAGTATGACTTACTCTTTCGTAATTCGGACCAGCCGCGGGATTGCGTAAACGGGGAGGCCAGTCTTCCTTAGAGATCCATACAATTTTTTCATGAACTTCGTCTCGTCGCCGTTCAATAATGTGATGGCTGCTGCTCCTGCTTTCCCATCATATCCATTCAAGGCAACTCCGTACACAACGACATCCTCCACTCCCGACAATGCCGCAATATGGTCTCTTACCTCGCCTGCACTAACGTTTTCTCCCTTCCATCTGAAAGTATCACCAATGCGGTCATGGAAATGTACCCACCCATCGCTGTCCTGGATCACGAGATCGCCCATTTTTTGAAATAGATCACCCTTCACGAACACATCCGTAATGAGCTTTTCTTCGGTTGCTGATGAGTTCCCCAAATACTCCGTGAGCAGACCTCGGTCTTTCACCCGCCCAATAACTTCACCAGCCTCTCCCAACTTGCATTTTACACAAAATCCTGTTTTTGGATCCCGGTAGGGTAGCTCAGTTACCGTGTCGAATTTGACAATGAAAGTATCGTTTTCATACCACCTTCTGATCGGACCGCCATATGCAAGCCTTCCTGCACCCCATGCACCGAAGCCGAAGTTATCGAACTTCCCCAGTCCCTCAGTCGAACGGTAAAACTCCCTTATTTCTGGAATGCCAAAGCGATCCTTAAACCTCTCCCAAATCTCCGGACGCATGCCGTTGCCATTAGCTACTATGCAATTGTGGCTCTTATCATACGGACTTGGTGGCGAATTGACCAAATACCTGCACAACTCACCCACGTACAGAATCCTTGTAGCACGAGATTCAGTTACGTCTTTGAAGAATCGTGATGCTGAGAACTTCCTCGCCAGGACGAAACACGACCCATTTCCAAACGAGTAGCAAAATCCGGTAAAAAGACAGGTTCCGTGAAAAAGTGGCAGAGCAGAGTAAGTGCGTAAGGGGAAATATTTTCGAGGTTTTGCGTAATCATGGGAATGCATTGTGCCCGTGGTGATCATTTGTGCATTGCGTATTGCACAAGCTTTGGGCTTGCCCGTTGTTCCAGAGGTATATATCAGACATGCAAGATCTTTCAGAGAACGTTTAGCAGTCGGGAGTGCGGTCGGCGTCGTTGGGAGGTCTGAAGGCGTAACCAAGGTGATACCGGGATTCTTAGGTGCAGGCGTATTTGGAAAAGCGACAAAGTTCAGAGAGAAATGTGGTGAAGAGCAAGTCAAGGCATCGGATAGTTCTGGCGTAGAAAGAACCAGACTGCAATTTGATACACTTAAACAGTGGTTCAATGGACCATCTATATTTATTCTTTAGTATGGCTTTTGCGAACATCCTCTCACTACGTACCTCTCAAATTGGTATTTATTAATGCGGCAACAGCGCCGAGTTTTTGAAGCGCGAGAATAGTCATAACCATTTCTGGGGAATTCGACATGAAAACTCCAATGAAGTCACCTGTCTCGACTCCTTTCTCATGCAAGAAAGACGAAAGTCTGTCAACCTCTGATTCTTGTTAGCCAAATCAATTTATGGACCCGAGAGAACATACCATGTTTCAACTGCCCAAATGTCCATGTTTGACCCTCAAACCACAAGGCATCAGATGTCAGATCGGCTCTCGAAAACACACTGTATATTGTACAGCTTTCTCCCAACTGCGAGAAGTTCTCAAGCAATCGTTTTACACCATTTTTTTCACGCTTAATCTCGCGAATATCTGTTTCGATACCGTACCTGGCATTGATATAGGAGCCACCGGCAACCAACGCTGCACCGGCGAAGGACAGAGCCTGAATGTTCATCTCGAGTGATGAGGAATCTTAAATTGAACAAAAATGCGGGGAAATCAATACACGACTTGGCCTTTAACAGAACCAAAATGTACATATCCTACCTCCAAATTCATATACATCATATACCATGGTCACAACCGAACACTCCTCGGTCTCGGTCAGTGGTAACATCCCGAGTCTAACTACCGTTTTGCAGTTAATAATAATACAGATAGCATAAAAGCACTTAAATTTAGATTGGGGATCATTAGCGCGGACTAGCTATCAGGTGCGGGCAGATCTCAAATCCGGGGTTGATGTGGGTTTGCGGCAGTTCGCGAATCTCGCTGCCGAAGGCCGAGGCGCAAATGTGGTCACTACCGACGATCCAATTTTTAGAGCTTCTTTATATTTTAATCGTATGTTTCGGCATTTATTACATTCTTGTAAGCTGTATTAACTATATTTTTCCATATACCCTGCTTTTGATAACTTACATTATGAGTTCAGCACAATCACGTCTCAGTTCGGTCATGGGCCACCTAGGCTCGCCTGCTGATGGAAAAGCTAGGCTCTTGCAGAAGAATCTGGACGACATAGTAGGTTCTTTCGTAATATGTGCTTTAATTAGACTCTTACATTGATGCCAGGTTATCACCCTTGCCATCCGCACTCCTCTCACAAAGGCCCGCAAAGGAGGCTTGAAGGACACACCAATTGACGACCTGCTTATAGCTATCCTAACTCAAGTTCGTGAAAAATCAAAGTTAGACCCAAGCCTCGTTGAGGATGTCTGTGTTGGCAACTGCCTTGGTAGCGGTCAAGCCTATGTTGCCCGCTCAGCCGTCCTGGCTGCGGGGTTCCCTATCACCACCGCTGCTTCAATAGTCAACCGCTTCTGTTCATCTGGCCTTCTTGCCATCCAAGGTATCGCCAATCAGATCTCGGCCGGATCTATCGATGTTGGTGTTGCCGTTGGTGCTGAGTCCATGTCCACAACTCCAGATGGTGGCGCACCAAAGATGAGCGATAAGATCATGAATCACCCAATTGCATCGCAGAACCAGATGTCTATGGGGTATACTTCTGAGGAAGTTGCTGGCCAATTTGATGTTAGCCGCCAGGCGATGGATCAGTTTGCGGCCGAGTCATATCAAAAGGCCGAGAAAGCACAGAAGGAGGGTTGGTTCGACGACGAGATCACTCCCATCGTTGTCACAATAAAGGATCCAAAGACCGGAGAGGCAAAGCAAGTCACCGTCAGCAAGGACGATGGTATTCGATATGGCACCACGGCTGAATCCCTAGGCAAAATCCGCAACGCGTTCCCCCAGTGGAAACCAAGTCGTACCACCGGCGGTAACGCCTCTCAAATAACTGATGGTGCGGCTGCTGTTCTCCTGATGAAGCGCTCGCGCGCAATAGAGCTCGGTCAACCGATAGTTGGAAAGTTCGCCGGCTCTACAGTTGTTGGTCTTGAACCAAGGATTATGGGTATCGGCCCAAGTTATGCCATTCCAAAGATTTTGGGCAAGGTTGGGCTGGCCAAGGAGGATATCGACGTCTTTGAAATCAATGAGGCTTTCGCATCTATGGGTGTT
The DNA here is from genome assembly GCF_001662655.1 of Pseudogymnoascus verrucosus. Taxonomy (NCBI): domain Eukaryota; kingdom Fungi; phylum Ascomycota; class Leotiomycetes; order Thelebolales; family Thelebolaceae; genus Pseudogymnoascus; species Pseudogymnoascus verrucosus. Next base: position 806,911 of record NW_017263655.1, read on the forward strand.
TATTGTGTGGAGAAATTAGCTCTGGATAAGAAAAAGGTTAACCCACGAGGTGGTGCTATTGCCTTGGGTCATCCTCTTGGCTGCACCGGTACTCGTCAAGTGGTGACTGCGTTGTCGGAGTTAAGGAGGCAGGATAAGAGAATTGCGGTTACATCTATGTGTGTCGGGACTGGGATGGGTATGGCTGGAATCTTCGTTTCGGAACATTAATCAGTAAATGAGCACTAAAGAAGTACAATAAGTGTATAGTAATGATAAAATTGTGGCCCTATTATGAGATGACAGCGATGGATGCGTTGGGGGGGTTTTGAGGCATGGATAATGTTTTATAAAAACGTTCGCTTTAGACTTGATTATCATAGGATATTTTACATGAAGCTATATTTACAATGATCGTATATTATATATTGGGTTGCTGGTATTTGGTTGCTGTATCAAACGTTCTATTATAATTATCACAGTTTCTTCGTATAACACTCCATGGTGTAAGGTGCAGAATCTGGCAAATGCTCGGTATGTAACTGTATATTTACTCTGCCATCTACCATTCCGCTTATAAAGTATACTTGTAATCAGGATGATGATCGCCCAACGCCTCCCTTTGTTCTTCCAATGACAGGTGTGCAACATCCCTCAGTAAGTGCTCCCTGTGGCTCACCTTCTTCCGGTTCAGAGATTTAAGCCAAACCAGGTTCGCTGCTAGCAATGCTACCGTCACTACGCAGAAAGACAGGTTGAGCTTTGCTGCAAACGCGTATTGTGGAGCGTCTTTCTTAGGATATATCCATGTGCTGAGAATGCCGCCCGCGTTGGTCATGATGAAGCCAAGAGCGACTGCCGTGGCGCGTCGCGTATGGGAGGCTGAGTTGTTGGGGATCCAGGATATCATAGATGGTGCAGAGGAATATACGCCAATAATCAAGAAGCACAGTGCCGTATACTTCTGTCCAAAACCTTTGGCGGTTAGGAAGAGCGAAAAGCCGACAATAGCGACTAGTGTGGTGGCTATCGCAGTTAGGCCTCGCTGCTTGTAGTGATCTGCCGTATAAGCCGAGATCATCGTGACGATGAAAGCTAAGACGAAAGGAGGTACGGTGAGAAGCTGCGTATGGGTTGCGTTGAAATTGAGTGTCTGAACGATGGTAGGCGTGAAGTATGCCAGGCCAAAGAGACTGCAACCATTGCAGAAGAGGGCGATCACGTTTATCCACACATGGAGGTCTTTGAAAGTAGAGAGTAAAGATTTCCACGATAATTTGGCCCCCTCGACAGAGTTCGCATCGAGAGTAAGTCGGTAGTCGCAGTGGTCGGCGTGTGCCTTCGTAAAAGTCTTCACACCTTGTGGATTATTTGGCATGGCCCAGAAACATAGGGATGCGAAACAGACGGTAAAGAGCCCTTCCAGGAGAAAAATCCACTGCCATCCGTGCATGTTGCCAATTCCATTCATTTGCTGAATGCCGGCGGCAAGGAGACCAGAGAAGGCGCCAGAGAGAGCGGCGGCGGAGAAAAAAAGGGCAATCCTGACTTGCAGTTCATGAGGCCGGTAGAAGCCAGATAGATACAGGACAATGCCCGGGAATAGGCCACCTTCGCAGAGACCAAGAAAGAAGCGACATGCAAGAAGGCCTGAGTATGTCTTTATCTGGGACTGAAGGGTTGTCACAATGCCCCATGCCAGCACCATCCCTGGAAGCATTATCCGGGGTCCGATCTTCTTGAGGATGAGATTCGACGGTAACTCAGCCGCAATATATGGCACGTAGGTAACGGTGATTGCTGACAAGGGTGTTAGTCCCTGAAGCCTTCCATATATCTTTATTGAGGAAAGAAGGGGGCTTACCAATTTGATATTGGGTATCGGAGATTCCAAGGTCCTTCTGGAGGCCAGCAACACGAGCGTTTCCAATATTTGCCCGATCTAGAAACGCCAATAAATACATCGAAGCCACAAGAGGAACCAGCAGAATATCCAGCCTAAACAATGTTTTCTTGTCAAGTACAGGGTCAAAGTAGGGCGTCAGACCCTCGTCAGACTTAGAGTTTGGCATAGCGCTTTCGTTGCGGGCCATCTCCAGTTGGTCTATATCCATCTTACCATTCGTAGTATCGGCGGTTGTCATGACGATGATTAGGCCCAGGAAGAGTTATGTAAACGACGGCAACTACAAGTCATAGAAGGTAAAAGAGGTTCTCAAGAGAAGAATAGAATGTCACAGGTCGCTTCCTTGGTGGTGACACGACGCTATGATAGACGTGGCATAAGAGGGATGATGAGAGGTCTTATGCTTTGGACGAGGCCTGACAGCTACCTCAATCCGCGTCTGTGGAACAGGCGAGACATTGTTTCTCTCAATCAATTCTCCAGTGAAGGAAGCCAATAGTGAGGCACCATAGTGTCCCAACCGAAAAGCGTCACAACCGAGGACTGTCACAACCGAGATCGATGAGGATACTACGATAGAAGTAGTGTGGGGAAGTGGGGAAATAAAAAGTATATTCTACTTCGGTGATAGTACAGAGGAGAATGGGTTGGCAGTTGCAGTTGGGCCCACCTTACCCCGCACCAGCGAGTATATTGTACTGGGATATGAACTCGGCATGTCGCATCATAGACTTCTCCACGCGTGCTATAGAGAATGGAAAATAGATACTAACCGCAGTCGGAATACGGCCCTTAGCTGATGTGTTATTATTTATTTCCTATTCGATAATATCCCTAGAGCCTGGTTGTCTGCGAGGCTAATATAGTCTTCGTAGTATTTGACGGAGTGGTTCGGCATGTTTAGACTTTCGACCCGGCATCTATCTTCGGTCGCGAATCGACACTACAGTCCACTATATTTAATATTCTTATCTACAACGTATATACTATGACTCTCGTTAAATACTTCCTACGCCGAAGTACGTTCTCTTGACACGGCCGTTCTGGAATATTATTTATTTGCTAGCTACTCTATGTGGCCTTTCCCCCATATACAAAAATAATGACTGAGCACATGGGCATCTTCCTAGTCTATGGAAGTGGCTTCGCCAGGATCCTCTACGCGGCAGGAACTGTTTGTGGTGAAGTGTAAGGAGGCGGTGGTGGCGGCGCAAAAGATTTATAATAATTGTAATTATGACAATGTCAAGCAGTGGACAGGGCAGTATATGGTGGATGGGTCGGTGATTGAAGTTTTTGCATCGCCGCAGGTGGGATGGAGTTGGAGAAGTGAGGAAGAGGACGACGAATCAAACCATTGACTTCGTAAATTCCAGTACCTCTTCTACCATTAGGCCCGTGATTGAGGAGATAACTAAAAATACATTCATATATAGAAATAATAAATAGAGATAGGAATAATCTGCCAGAAAGGATAATGGATAATTCTCTGTACTTGCTTTTTTATATAACAGGAAAAAATACATAAAAAACACAAATACAGTAAGTGTTCTCTAGTTCTCACCCGCTCAACTACCAATACAACGATTTTAACTTTTTAATAGATTGGCAGCAGGAGCAGGAGCAGGAGCAGGAGAGGAGCAGAAGACGAGCAGGAGACCGAGTTGGACCAGGCGCTAGTGGCAGAACTAGGGACCCAACTAGTGACGGAGTTGGAACAGCGCTAGAGACGGAAGCTAGAGACAGAGTAGACGGAGCTGGAGATATAGTTGGAGATTGAGTTGGAGACAGAGCTGGGGGCGGAGGCGGGGCTGGCGGTTATGTTATATGTTATTACCAAAGACTGCAAACGGCGTACTGATGTGCAATGCATCGTGTATCAGTCCACCTCTATTCGAACTCAACCACTATCAATTTAGATTTAATATTCAATTACGTCACGGATGACGTCGACTCGTTAAAGCTTCAAACGTGCCTCATCATCTAGGGTTCGCCCATTAGTCAAAAGGCCAAATATATAACGGGGAGCGTCGCCTAGAGAAAAGGCAGCCTGTACTCGACCAATCTCATTCAGAACGACGACTCGACGCAATTATGTCAAACTCATCAGATCGCGCCCCAGTAGCAGACCAGGCCGAGGCTGACGCCTGGTTTCCGTCTCCATACTCCCTCACACTGTATACTTCTACGAAGACGGATTTTGATTCCGCCAACTATCCAAATGCATATACTGGCGGCAAGTGGAAGATTCTCCTCATCGCCACGCAGGAGCGATACCTGAAGATGGCGGATGGCAAGTTTTTTTCGACGGGCAACCACCCAGTTGAAATGCTTTTGCCGTTGCTCCACCTCGACGCCGCCGGCTTCGAGATTGACATAGCCACCATCTCAGGAAACCCGGTGAAGCTCGAGATGTGGGCGTTTCCGCAGGAGGACGAGGCTGTCAAGGGCATCTATGAGAAGTATAAGGAGAAGATTCGCAGCCCGCTCAACCTACATGATGTGTGGGGTAAGGGGTTCACAAAGGATACGCCGTACATTGGAACCTTCATCCCTGGTGGCCACGGCGCGATGAACGATGTCCCATTTTCGGAGACTGTTGGTAAGATCCTGCGATGGGGAGACGAGAATCAGCGCTTCTTAATTACACTCTGCCATGGCCCGGCGGGCATGCTTGCCGCCGATGTTGGCAAGCCCAAAGGCAGCAAGTTCATCTACGACGGCTACGAAATTGTCGTCTTCCCCGATTCGTTAGACACCAACGCAAACGTCGACATAGGCTATATCCCTAGCAAAATGCCATGGTATGTTGGCGAGAGACTTCGAAAGCTCGGCATCAAGCTCCGAAACAATAGCATCACCGGCGAGACGCATAGGGACCGATATGTTATTACGGGAGACTCGCCGTTGGCATCGAACAACCTCGGCAAGCTCGCCGCCAATGCGCTCCTCGAGGACGTCGCCAAGCGTACATAAACCATTTATATACTAATCCACCTACCTCAAGAAATTCTCTGGATTAGTCACATGAAACTGTAACTATAAAGACACAACGCCAACAACCAAATTATTTTCTTATATCTCACCCATAAATTCATAGGTCGTGATTTTATGGATTGATTTCTCAATTGTCAAGGATACAAAACATCCAAAGTGGTACTGTGGCCCCGGCCCCAGCCTTTGCCGAGCCAGACTCCAAGACAAAGGCGGGTTTCAGGAGCGTCGCATAAACCGGCCCGCCCCCTAACTTGTGAACTCCCACCACCAAAAGTTCCGTCTGTCTGATACAAATTTTCGACTTCAGGCAAGCCATCACGTTACAGCTACGCTTAGTCGTTATGGGCCTCGGACTTGTGGAGATGAATCGGGAAGGTGAAGTTTAGAGAGGATGGATATGAAGGTCCAAGTACCCCGTTTTCTACCTTTCATATTTCTTCTGTCTTGTTCGCTCTCTGGTTTTCGATTGTGTCAATTCTTTTCTTTGTGGCTGGCCATCTTCTTTCTTCGAGTCTAGAGTCTGCGACTTCTTTTTTTACCTACCTACTCGACTATTTTCGGCCACTTCTCACCACGTCTAAAAACCATCACTCAACACTCGAAGCCCCAGTTCCAAGAACCTCAAAATGCACTTCCCACTCTTCATCACAGCCCTTCTCTTCCTCGCCCCCCTCACCTTCGCCCTCCCCTCCCCCTCACCAAACGCCAACCTCGAAATTCGCCAACAACAACAAGCCCCCATCCAAACCATAACGTGCGCGGACTACTCCCGCATCGCAAACTACACCGCCATCAACAGCAATTCCTCACTCCGAGCCGCCTTCCTCCAAGCCTCGCCCCAAGGCACCGATCCCACACGCGTCATCCTCGATCGCGCCTCAGTGGAGTTCACCGCGAAGAATCTGAAGTTCGATCAGGCGCTCAATGCGCAGTGTGGGAATCTGAGTACGGTGGCGTTTAGGGAGGTGAATTCGAATTTCTCACAGGGTGTGGTGGCGGGGTGGAAGGTTGTGGCGCCGGTTGGGGCGGTGATTGGGGCTGGGAGGGAGGTGTGGTGTGTAGTTGTTTTTGTTGTGATGTATATTGGGTTTGGGGCGAGTTTGTAGAGAGAGAGGGTGAAGGCGGGAAGGCTGTTATGGCGGTGGTGTTTGGTTAGAACTCATGGTGGTAATTGGTTTCTGGGTATGATTATGTGAAGGCTGGGACTTCGATTGGGAGGAGATGTGTGGAATAATAGGACTATATCATATATCAACACCGATGCACGCCTTCTTCTCTAGTTCTCCAGATCTTACACCTAACGTGGTCCACAGAGCACTTATCTGATCTTAACGCAGGAGCCGAGACCGAGGGACTTGTTACTAGCTAACAGCCTGAGCAAGGGCATATGCCGTTGTGATGGTAGCCAAATAACTCATTATTATTTGCCGCCCGAGACATGGCATCCGACTGGGGGTGGGTGTCCCCTTGGGATCGGCGATTATTTCTCTTCTTTGGCCAGCCAGCAGCATCCTGGGGATGGTTAGTAAGCCACCCCACCCGCCTTGCTGTTGTTGGATCCAATGTCGACATCTCAATATCATACCTAACCTACGGGGACTATTACAGTAAAAGAGGAGATATTGTCAGGCCGAACACCTTTAGAATGGCATATACAGAGACTCCTGATTCCCACCGAACGTGCGCTACTCTCCTCCCGCAAATCCCCATCTAGATACCACTGACTTCCCAAGCATCCTAATCGTCCTAACAGCCCTTTCATTTCTTCCCCAGCTTTACCAGCTTTGGTCCAAAAAAGACAGCAAAGGCATCTCCATCAGCTACGTCCTAGCCAACCTCCTCGTCGCAACTGAGCAATTAACGCTCGTGACATACGTGACAATAAATGTCCCTGAATCAGCCGGGGGATCCTTCACCCACGACCCCCTGAGCACCGGCGACTGGCTCAATCTTGTCCAAACCCTCGTGACCTGGCTTCTATTCCTAGTCCTGTAAGTCTTTCCCCCCAGCACCCACCTCCCGCACACCCACCCCTAGCTCGGCCCACCTAGCTTTTCCCTATGCCTCCACCTCTCCCCCCCTCGTCACAACAGCCGCCCATACATCAATATGTACGCCCTATTCCTCCCCATCTCCCTTATTCCCGAGGCAATCGACCTAGTGGGCGGAACCCCCAACAGCACCTCCTGGCCGCGACAGGACTACCAACAGATGTTTGCCTTCTTTCACGCCATCCTCATCAACCCGATCGTCACACTTATTGGGGCTCTTTCGTTCTTCTTCCAGGCGGCCCAGACACAGCACTACCATGCTAAACAGTCCGCGCTCAGCCTCTGGGGACTCGCGGTGCAGACGGTGGTGTTTGCGCTCGTGGCGACGTCGTGGGTGTGGCGAGTCGTCTATGCCGAGGCGTGGGATCCGCTTTTTGGGAGTGACGGGTTCTGGCACTGGTATTTCAGCTATGGATATCCGGTTGTGGTTAATGGGGTGTTTGCTGCTGTTCAGTTTGGCCTGCTTTTGTTTGTGGTCTGGAGGAGGTGGGGGAGGGTTGGGGAGGGGGGTAAAGGCGGGGATGGCGAGACTGAGCCTCTATTGGGTCCCTGATCGTCATGGCAGAAGGGCGGCTGATTTTTTTTTGGGTTACTGTGGAGGACTGTGGCTGGTTTTAAATTGAACCAAGACTGACAACGAGAAGGACACCATATCGACACAGAAACGTTGTATCGTCTCACCCAGCTCGCCCTGCCCACCCTCGCCTTGCCCCACGATCGCCCTTGAGGTGGCAAGGGGCTTATATCCCACGGCCCTCCTATTTATCGGAATGGAGATTGTTTAAGTAAGGATACATATTATAAGACGGCCTCTTAACCATAGGTAAAGTAAGCTACATAGTGATTAATGAAATTAGATAAAAATACTTATCCCTTTCATTATTATTTTTTCGCTATGAGGTAGAAAGTAAGGTGTATAACTTCTTAATTATAACTTAGTCTTCTTTGGGCAATATACATGCTATTAACAGACAAAACGGAACAGAATAGTCACCATGAGCATGGGAATCTGACCTAGTAGTCAGCGAACCCTGCGCGCACGAGCAGCGAGACGGTAAGGACGAAATAATAACCTTTCGCTTTTTTTCCATCCCACTGGAATAGTTTACGACTCCTGGACTTCGCGGAGAGCAGGACTTCCCACTCTCATCCCATGTCATCATCAATCTAACTAGCTAGCGGCGCATGGCAAGTTGACAACTGGCTCGTAGTCGGGACTGTCTCGATTGTATCGACAGCCGCATGCACAATAAGATATATCCCAGTGGAGCAAGTCGGCACCTTCAGCGCACCCGCCGGCGTGGTAAATGTCGACATCCCCGTGCCGGCCAACTTCTCGTTGCTGTACGCATACTGTCCCGGCGCACACTTCTTGAATGGCATGCAACCGATATCGACATGGACCTGGTCAGGATAATACGGCCCGGTGAGCGCATACGTGACAGAGACGGCTGTACCTTGCGACTTCGCCGACCAGGTGCCTACATTCGTTGCCTTGCTGATGACGTTGCCGCCGGCACCAACGTAGAGCGGGCCGCCGATTCCGGCACTGAGCTGCGCGGCTGTGGGTGTGACGTACCAACCCCAGCGGTTGCAGGTATTGGGCTTGGGGACAAGGGAGTTAAGGGCTGGAGAGAGCGGGGAGGTGCTGTATCCGAAGGCCGTGCCGACGGAACAGTACCTGACAGTTGGCGGCGGGGGAGGGGGCGGGGGCGTGTATGGGCACTTGGTGCAGCGGTAGGTGAGCACCCAGTATGTGTTGGGGTAGTAGGACGTGCAGGCTGGGTAGTCGGTGCAGGAGAGACGTCCTGTGGCTGAGACTGCGCCCGAGGCGCCGGTCAGTTGGGCATTGGTGTAGAGGTAGAAGACATAGCCTTCGCGGTCGCCGTTCGGGCACATTTCCGCCAGCACGTCGAGCAGGGCGCCGCCAGGAACAATCGTGTCGTATGGGATATTGCAGGAGACCGTAGTCTGATCGGCCGAAATGGTGCAGAAGCCATTGCTAGTTGAGTACTGTGGTGTTGGCGTCGTGCTCGCGGGCGCTGACAGACCCAGCCAGATGTCGGCCTCGGTGTATGTGTATCCACTGACGGCGTTGTAGGTGAAGATCAGATTGGGGCCGTGGAAGTCGTAGCAGATCTTGGTCTTGGTGGTGCAGGTCGCTTGATCTCCCACGCATAGGTCCCAGCACATATCCTGTCGGAGATTCTCCAGCGGGAGTTGGAAATTATCCGCATCGGGGATTGGCACGCCTGATGTGTCGGACGTACATAGGGTTGTGTCCCATCGCTTCGAAAGAGAAACGGCCGAGGCAGAGCTTTCACCGAGGAGCGTGGAAAGCGCGGCAACGAGAAGAGTCGAAGAGAGAAACATGATGGGAGCCGACGCTGTAGTTTGCGCGGTGAGAGGAAGAAATACAGAATTGGGTGAGGATAGAAGAGAGGAGTATTGGAAGAGAATCCTCTTCGTTTTAAGTTTCCAAAGATGACATGACACCGACGCTTACTGACAACAGGTAATCAAAACAATGCCCAATGCACTTACCGCATAGGCAGTCTCATGAGTGAGCTGTCAATAACGGTACCATTTCAGCTACTTCGTTTGCGAGTCTCGACGCCTTGAAATCGATAGTTGAAGTGTCTGCCGTGTTATCCCGGCATTTCACTCGCAAGGTAGGGTCGAATCGAGATGGGTTTGTTTTCCGAAGTGCTTCATTGGCTTGGTGCTTCATTGGCTTGGCTAATCCAGCTGAAAGGCTTCTTTATTGAACGGCAAGCTCCACGACTCGTCCAGGGCTAACTATTCCAAGAGATTCGTAGCATGTCTAGTGAAAAAAGAGGCTGAGACAGCGGGTTCTGGGGGACCCTTTTCAGCCTTTGAGCAGGGCACGGTTGTGTTTAGTTGAGTTTAGTTGGATTTTAAGAGCTATCGCTCGCGCTGTGGTAGCCAAAGCGGTCTTCGCTTAGGCCAGAAAGACCTTCAAGTAAGAGTCTAGACCAAGGCACGTGCCTTACACGTGCCCATTTCCCGACGAAACAGCACTCACGGGGACTCCCGAGCTGAATGAACTTGATGCTACCCAGCAAGGCGTCGGGACTGAGCGCTGTGTTGTGCTTGTTCTTGTAGACCGCTATGTTCTCTGGACGGCATGTTACAGCAAAGAACAGCACACTTGTTTAATCATTCAAGGGAAACGGGCGATAGGGGTAGCTGAGAACTCTTCAGTTGTTAGTCAATGTCCCAGGCGCGTGCCTGAGCCCTACGACAATACCAGCCAGCCGTACGGCGATGACCATCTCGGAGCCTAACGAAACCTGTATTGTCAGTTCCCAATTCCCAATTCTTCTCGTGTTGGTGGGACCCTACCATGCACGGACGTATGGAGTGGACAGGATCGACACACACTAACTTAGTGCTGAGGGTACGAAGGTGTGGTACTTATTTAGAGCACCAGTATTTTTATAATGGCCACATGGCACAGCATGGGTGGTGAGACTACTCTGGTTACTTGGACTGTTTAGATACTGCACCCACGATTAGTGTTTTCATGAGCGACTTGCTTGGGTGAGCGACTCGCTTGTGTAATACGTTAGCTATATATATGTAAATCTGTATAATTACATGTGGTGTGGGATTAATAAGACGGGCACGTGAATTGCGAGCTAAGAAACTGTGATTTCCGAGCGCGAACCACACTTGTAGAACTCTATGGGGCTACGGCCTTTACTTATGCCGTGGCCCCGAAGGCTATTCTACGTACGAAACAACTATAATACATCATAGGTTTCAGGATACGTGCCTGATTCTGCCTGAATTTCAGGGCCAGAATCACAAAACTCTAATGCGGGGGGAAGAGTCGGTAATCTAGGGATGCGGGGAGGACGACGACGAAGGGCGGCTGAGCGTGCAATTTGTGCGTTTAAGAGTGGAGGTTCTCACTCCCTAACATCATACTCTTCATAAACTGCGACCTCTCGACGGTTGTGGCATTTGGCGGACGCGTTTTTTGCAAGATGGCCGGCATCACGACCCTTAGAAGAAAGCAGTTCTCCAGTTGCGATAGCTGCCGAAACTCCCGGGTGAAGTGTGACGCTTTGGAGGTTGTTACTGTAGAGGGCATCCACGCCCTCCGAGAATCATGCTCGAGATGCACAAAGCAGCATACACTCTGTACCTTTAACGTCAGTATCCTTACTCCCTCCGTTGTCTGAATAGAGGCTGACAAGTATAAAACCGCAGTGGGTGCAGAAGCATAAAAGCCACCGTGCGAGAAACAGACACCTCCTAGACCTAGGCATGTCCCCTGTAACGCAAACAGAGCAAGCAATGGCCCCGAGGCGCTATACCGAAGAGAGGAGAATGAGAGTCGATCATGGCCTGCACCTGAATGCGAGATCAATCCACGACACTCTTTGGGAACTATATCACCAGAATTTTGAAGCCATGCTCGGTACCTGGATTGGGGCCTGCCCGTGTTTGGATGGGTACGACATGAGCGCCTTTCGCTGTGACGAATATAGCAAATCCTCCGATGGTGTGGTCAAGGGTGACACGTACCTGAACGTAATAAGCATCACTCGATTATTTGTCACCCTTGATAAATGGGTTGGCTACGGACAACTCTATCGAGACCTCTGAGGTTAATGGAGAGAAGACAGACCAGCTAGATCTCTCTTTCGCGAAGGCCATCCATTCCTTTTCAGCCCGTTGGCTATACTTAGGGGATATCTCCGGCCTGCACTACCCCCAATATTCCTGCCATGACTCTTTAGTCCGGCATTTCTGGCGTACTGCACGGAAAGATATGCTAAAAGTAATCAACAAAAACTCTTACCGTTCTGCTTTAACACTATTCATTTTCGGCCTGACCCCTACGCCGTCTGGACTTGATAAGGGCGAGGAGACGGACGGCTTAACTGGTCAAACCTGCATGCGGCTCGGACTCGAAATGTTACACCAATTGCGCGTACAACTAAGTGCCTCTCAATTCTATACTTCAAAGATCCTCCGAAGCATCAAGGACGGCCTGTGGAATTCAATGGCCAAAGATGGCTACGAGGCAGAATTCACTAGTATGGAGAGTGCAGCATATGCGGCGGGTATGATATTCGACAATGACCCACCCCTAATAGAAACCTGCAGATTTAGTCTTTCTGCCGGACTCCTTGGGTTTGAATCAGAGCCCATATTTGGTCTTTTCAAACCCCAGGCATGTATTTTCCACGATGCCACAGAGACGTGGCGACGAGATGGATTTGATGTCTCTAATGAAAATGTTTCGAGGATCGTTCTTGCAACGGCTACCTGGACTTATTACTTCTGGAAATTAGTTGCAATCTTCAAAGAAGCATTGAGAGAAGGATACGACGAAAAGATTGTTGCAACAAATTATTCGGAGGTTCTTGATACGATACAAAAGTTCAAAATCACATTTCGTCCGCTTATGGATACTTGCGAACAACGCCTTCAATTTCTTCCTTGGCGCCTAAAATATGGCTGGTGTTAGTATTTACCTCCCCCTCTTTGCAAATACATTGTGCTGGCCATTACTTTGGCTCAAGATTGTCTGATATATCTCGTTTCGTACTAATCTATTGTTAGATAATACCATGCTTCGCTATCATCTCAGTGTACTCAAACTCTCAGAAGCAATCGAAAGAAACAAGCGAACAGATCTACTTCCAAACCTCAAGGCAGCAAGATCATATTCTGAGCAAGGTGCCATCAACGTCTTGAAATTTGGTCTTCATGCTAAGGCACCAGTCCGGCAAGGTTGCGAAAAGATTGCAAGGACAAAAGCCGGCTCCATATCAATGAATCTTCCAGGGACAGCATCATTTATTGCCATAGACCCCTGGCCTGACAACATTATAGCTACAGTCCAGCTGGTTTCGAGAGCCATAAATGAAAGCCGGAAAAATGGGTTAATAGGTCCCGATGCTTTCAATAACCTCCGAGACACGTTGTTTCAAACAGTAGAGCAACTCCCCAGCAGCTCTAAACACACCTCTACAACTCGAAATAGTCTGTACGGGTCGATGTTTGACGAACCAGACAAATCGATAGATCCTTCTTGCCCTACTCTTAACGTATATTCACAAGCTCCTACCAACACTACTATAAACACGTATGATCATGTTCCGACCCGAGTCCAATACAACCAGGAGCATAATCAAAGAGAGTTATACTGCGATAATCATTTGTCGTCTTTTAACATCACGGACAGAGGGATGTACCATGATCTAGTTGCTGAGGTCAACAACATTGGCTTCAGTCGCCTTAGCTATCTGATCTCAAGTAACGACATTAAGGGATAATTAAACTCTACGGATTGATCTGATAATATTCACTGGTCTGATCTATATATTGACAAATTACGGAAATATAGAGTAGCAAGATACCCCAACACTCCGTCACAACACTTGCTTCTGAGCTCGCCAAACATCAAGTTTTGGAGTAGATAAGCAAGTAAGTTTACATTGTTAATTTACATTGTTACAGCGGAATATGCTGTTCGCCTACATCAAGCGAGAGAGAGAGTTTTTTTCAGTGACTCGACAACATATTCTGTGCCCTCCCCGATTAGATTACATATATACCCTAGGTTCAAGTTGGTACGCGCTTCAGTCCAGCTATATCCTGGTGGATGACGGCAAAGCACCACGTACCAGATATGCACACGATGGAGCTCGAGAAAGAATGCTAATTCTAACAATAGCCCCGAGAAGACAGATCGAACCAACGAACGAGGTTTACCTTTGGATATCAACTTAGAATAACTTGGCTAGTCGACTTGGCTTCATCGGATATTCCTGTCTCTATTACGGCGAGGATTCCATTCTGCATTAAGTCCAGATCGCCAAGTGCAACCCGCTTTGTTATAATTCCCTCGCCTCAAATCGATGCAGGACGTTTCGACAAGGGCCTGGTGGTATTCGTGACACAGCCCTTACTCTCCCCGTTTTCAGAAACCTCAGGCAGAAGAGATATTCTTCTCTGGGCTCTCAAAGGAAGGTTCTATATTCTACAAGATCCGCTCTGGGTTGTTAGCCGACTAGTCATTGTCCCTTAGAGATATAGTCGCATTCAAAATTAGGGATGCCCTAAATTCAAGGAGAGTGAAGCCGTCGACAAGCCCCCTGAGGATGATCTCGAACTTCATGACAAATAAATAAGACACATAAATCAAAACTTCTATAGATATCAGATATTTCTCATCACAAAGTTAAACAGGGGTGCCTTACAGCGGCATAATGCTGATATGTAGAAGAGTGATACTCAGGTCAATATCTAACCTAGTGATTACCATAGAGCTATCATCTAGAACATGGATAAATTCTGCTGTAAGACGATCTTGCAAAGACCAGAAGTTTTCTGGGGGAAATCCTTTTATCGACTGAGTCTATGTTATTAGCCTTGATTTTAATAATCAATCCGCTCCTAAAGGTACTATCTAAGAACCAAACAGTACATCCAATTCAGCAAGGGAAATCCAGGCAGAATATATTTTGGTCTCCTAGGATTGTATTTTCGATTTATCACGATGAATGGAGCTGCCTTGCTGTAGATAAGCCATATGTAAGGGATCGGCCGTTAAATCTATTTCGTAAATACTATTCGTGTCCGGGTTGGATGATATCTGTTGCTGGGCCGTAGGAACTAGTATAGATATGTTAGTAAGAAAGTGGCCATACTTATATGTCAAGGCTCTTACCTAGAACCAACGGCCTGGAATCGTTGCTTTCGTATGTTTCGGGAGATCCTTGAAGAGAATAGTTATTCTCATCTTTGACCTCTGATGGGTTCTGATCATTATGCAAATTATCGTCGTCTAAAAGGCAAGATTCATCATTCACGGGACCAAGCAGTCTTTTGACTTCTGAATGAATAAAATATAAGGGATGCCAGGGAGGCACGTCGTTTTCTATAGTGAATGATGAATTACTATCAGATGAAGCCTTTTTCTGTACTTTTTGAAGAGAAGTCTTGGAGTCAGTCGGATTTTGAAATATGTCATCAAAGCTTCCATACTGAGGACGTCTAAGCACCAAAAAGAAAAAAATACGTTAGATCAGTCGATTTCTCCGAATTGGGCGAGTATCTCACATTGTTTGAATCTCCCTCCATATACACCGCTCGCCTTTATCGCGGCACTTGACACAAGCCTGATAGCCCCAGAGAGTGACACAACGGACCTTACTCGCCCGGCAGGCTTTACAGGCGCCCCAGCGGCTCCCTCTCCTTGTTGTTCCCTGAGCATGCCCTGGCTCTCGATCTGGTCTTGTTGTTTTCTGAGGCGCCATAGTAGCTACAGCTGCCGATGTTTTCGTTGACGAGTTACGGATGATGATTTGAAGTGAAGCAGGCTGGTTTGAAATAAGGGAAAGTAATACGAGGGGCAGTATTTGTAGCTATCTTACTCGGCAGCATCGCGCTTCCGGCGTCGCTGCAAGGGGTCGATCGTCTGGGCATATAGGGAAGATTCTGGTCTAGGCACGGCTAACTGCGGAGGCATGTCTACTATCAAAATGGCAACCAGCGATTTGGTCACGATTAGCATAAAAATGCCAAAGTAAGTCGCTTCCGAAAATACATATCCCCCGTTCATTGGCTTACGGAACCGAGAGCCTGTTCGATCTCGGACCCGAGAGCCAAGACTTCGCTTCCTTGTTCTAAGCGCAACCCATCAAATGCGCCTCTTTACCTTAGTAGAAGTGAATTCAGATGTGAATGTCAACGCAGCCGTCGATTAATTTCAAATGGGACATCTCGCCTCCACCTTCATTCACGGGGTCATATGGGCCGTTCAACCCCATAACATGGAGATCTAATACACCAAATCAGTATCTGCATATTGTACTTCCCCACAAGACCGTTTTATAATGTCTAGTGAAATAGAACGAACCATAACAATCATTTTTGCGGTTCAGTTTAGTAATTACTTTAGCTATACGTTCACCAGAAGGTATTATACGCTGATTGAAGAGCGGCATGTGGGCTAGAAGCTATGTGCGAATTGACTCTTGACTCAGGAAGCCGAGTATTGGGACTCGGTTCCGAGACCAGCCGGAAGCGAGTGCATAAACGAGTCTTTCTATACAGTCTTGGGATGTATATTTCCAGTCTAAGGTTACGGGGCGCGTGTAAGTGGGCCTGAGGGAGTCACCTGCCATCTGAGGGGATGCGATCCCATTCCTACTATAAATATGGTCTCCCATCGCAATAAGTTTTATTGTCATCCCAAAACAGTTCCTTACAACCATTACTTAGCCAAATATCATTCAGAATGTCGACTCAGGTGGTCCAAAGCCGCGGAATCTTTCATGGGCTGCCTGTCTTCCCTGAAAACGTCAAGGGCCTCACAGCCGTCATTACAGGCGCAAACGGCATATCGGGCCAGCATATGCTCCGCGTTTTATTGCAGTCCCCAGAACGATGGATGAAGATAATCTGCATTTCGCGCCGTCTCCCGTTCATGAAGGACGGCGCGGTACCTGGAGTTGTAGAACATATCGCTCTTGATTTCCTCGATACGCCGCAGGCGATTGCCAATGTCTTGCGTGAACGCGGTGTCAAAGCGTAAGTTATATCAGATATTGAAGAGTGAATCTCACTAACGTGGATAGGGACTATGTTTTCTTCTTCTCTTACGTCCAAGTGGACCCAGAGCCTGGAGCTCCAATTTGGTCAAATGCACAAGAACTTTGTCGCGTAAACAGTGAGAGATTTTCAATAGCTATGTGATAGAATCATAACTAAACTGGTGCAGCGTTGCTTCTCTCAAACTTCCTCGAGTCACTCGCTCTTAACTCCATTAAGCCGCGCCGCTTCATGCTTCAAACAGGAGCAAAGCATTACGGGTTAGTTTATGTCTCTATTTTGCTGGAGATATTTATCTAACAGTTTCATAGAGGACAATTTGGTTCGAATCTCGCTCCTCAGGAGGAGTCAGATCCAAGAGTTCTACTGGAACCCAACTTCTACTACGACCAAGAAGACTGTCTATGGGCTTACTGCAAAAAGCATGATATAAAATGGAACGTCATTCGCCCCGCCTTTATTCTAGGGGCTGTTCCTGACGCCGCCATGAATGTCTGCTTTCCTTTGGCGGTATATGCAAGTGTCCGCAGGCATCTCGGTCAGCCGCTTGATTTCCCATATGATCTCACTGCTTGGGACATGAGCGTCACCCAGAGCAGTGCATTACTCAACAGCTATCTTGAAGAATGGGCTGTGCTTACAGACGGCGCTGCTAATGAAGCATTTAATGCTAGTGACGACGGCATTTTTACGTGGAGCAAGTTCTGGCCTTTGCTTGCCAGTTGGTACGGTCTGGACTATATTCGGCCAGATGATGAGGGTAAATATAAAGACCTCATCTTGCCTCATAACCCGCCTCCCCGAGGCTACGGTCCCCCAGGCAAGATACGTTACAGATTCAGTTTGACTGAGTGGGCCAAGCAACCTGAAGTCACCCAGGCTTGGAAGGATATTGCCCAACAGAATGATCTCTCCGTCAAAGAACTTCATGACGTTGATCGTATCTTCGGCTTTACCGATTTTGCTATGAGTGTATCTTGGCCTGGCGCAAGTCTCAGGTAAGCCGTCTACGCAATTGCTACCTATAATACTGCCGCTGATATCTGTCTAGCATGGCCAAAGCACGAAAGCTAGGGTGGCATGGGTATGTCGACTCAAACGAGTCTGTGCGTGAGGTGCTTTTAGACTTCGAGAAGCTAGGTATGATTCCGCACGCACCTGCCCTTGCGCAGAGCGGTGCCCCAGCCAATACAGCAAGTTCATTGACGGAGGGTTATGCACCAGAATGGCTCGAGGTACGAGATTAGATCTACAATAAATTGTTGCACTCAATAACTTTTGCCGATCCATAGCTTGAAAAAACACTAGGGACCCGTCCTCTTCTGACAGGCACTGTGGAAGAGATGCAGGGACAGTTTGCAGCTCTTTCTGCGTTGCTCAGCGCTTCACAAACTCCCCCCGATGACACTATTGAAAGTAAAGATGAAACCGCAGATGGTATACCTGTTCGCATCTACAAGCCCAAAGACGCAGCTAGAACAAAGCTCCCTATCGTGGTTTACTACCACGGGGGGGGGTTTGTGCTCGGAAATCTTGACACCGAGGATGCATGGTGTCGATATCTTGCTAAGACCACCCCATCCATTGTTGTATCTGTTGATTACCGCCTGGGGCCCAAGTTCAAGATGCCAGTAATGCTCGAGGACAGTCTTACTGCATTCAAATGGGTATGTCATCCTCCTTACCTACTTACAAGCTATTATGCTAATACAGGGGCTGTACAGGTATATGCCAATGCTGAGACGCTTGGAGGTACTAAATCCAGGATCTTCACCGCTGGTACATCCGCTGGCGGCGGTCTGGCTCTACTTGTCACAGATGCTCTTATCCAAGAGGGTAAAAACTCTCACGTTAAGGGAGTTATAACCGCTGTCCCTATAACTGCACACCCATTATCTATACCGGAAGAATACAAATCTCAGTATACATCATATGAAAAGAATGGTTCTGGTGTTCCTGTGGCCGACGCCTCAACATTAAATACGTTTTTTGAGGCAGCTGGCTGCAAATATGACGATCCAATGACTTTTGTGACGTTGTCACAAAACTTGTCACAATTTCCTCCAACATACATCAGCACTTGTGGAAAAGATCCGCTGAGAGACGACGGCAGAGTGCTAGAGGCTATGCTGAAAAGAGAAGGTGTCAAGACCAAATCAGACAACTATATTGGCCAACCGCATTGCTTCTGGTTATTCCCAAATGTGAATGGGGAGGAGTTTTTGGCTAATGTAGTAAAGGGAGCTCAATGGGTCGTGTTAAATTCAGAGTAGTTACAAATTCAATTCAATATTTTGCTGCTGCTCTCTTCGATGCCTTTGGTTTACTTTCTATATTACGATTACCATATTCTGTAATATTATGATAAGGGCTTAAGGAATAAATGGGAACATGCATATTTGTAAAAGGTGTATCTGCGCAAGAAGGCAGTCCCGGACGATAGGGTATTGCCTCAACTTGTGTTTGGTCTCAGCCCTTCTCTTTCTAGACTATATAATTTCTATGCTTATTCTAGTTAATTTTCACTAAGAGCTTGTGAAAGAATACTAGGCATAATGCTGCCTACGGCAAAAAAAAAAAGTCACAGAGATCTCTGAAGGAAATTTTATATAATATAAGATGGCGGTACGATATATGCCTTGGCATTGCCAATGATAACTACGATATTAACTAGCCATAATGTGTCTGTAAACCAATTGAACGTATTTCAAGTATACTTTCAAGTTGTTAAGTACAAAAGATAATGGAAAGAATATCAACTTGAGAAAGAACAAGCATTAATACCTAAGAAATGGAATTTCCGTTGATCAGGCTATATTATGTACAAGCTTGGGGAGAAGATATTTATGAGACTGGCGCTATTAACCATCTGGTAAGCGAAAACAAAAGTTCTGACATAAATAGCGGTTATCTTGGCTTGAACCCTGAAGTCAAATATAAAAAAGGAATGAATTAAAAAAGATTGACTAGCGATGTAAACCAAGTCTTTGCCCTTACTGGCAAATATTAGGTACGGACCCGCGTTAGCCCGTCCATGATCTTCGCTTTACTACAATCTTGTAGTCACTATTTTCACGGGTGACCGGCGAATTGTACATGGTTCAACTTTAAAGGGGTTGTGTGTGCCCTTTAGAGTCGAGAAAAATCAAAGCCCAATCGAAGCTAATCCCATTGTTTCACTTTAAGCAGCGAGAGCTCAGGATCACAAAAGATATGGAAATTGCTGAGGACAACTCGTGCATAAAAAATGTGAGTATTATTATACAGCAGAGAGGCCTTTTTGTTCATAGTAAAGCCCACTTCTTGCATCTTTTTTATACAAAGAGGATGCCACATTTGCAGCTGGTATAATGCTCCCGCCTATTATCAAAGGTCACATGACCTTCCATTTTTCTCTTTACATCTTTACTTCCTTTATCCGTTCTGTTCCATATATTGTCATATTATACAATAGGAGAGCGAGTCTAGAATAGGAAAATTCCCAACATCACTTTACTTCCAAGATTAAAGCTGCAAGCATAAAATCTGTATAAGGCTTGGCAATTTATTACTGTTTCAACTATACCCATACAACTCGACCCCTTAAATGACGAAGCGTAGTATCAAGATCTGTCTAGAATACATTGCTAAGCATGGTTTTCCTGCTGCTTACCAACCCTAACAAAGACAGTGGAACTGAAAACATCCTGTGGCAGACAGCCCTGATCCACTGCTATATCCGTAGTATATCGGATATCGGGGACCGAATCTCGATTTAGTGTAGCCTTAAACAAAAAACCAGGTCAAAGAGTCTGGCTTAGAAACCCAACTCACAATCCGGTATCTAATACGTAAACTTGCTCAGCTCGCTGGCTTAGACACTCGGTTGAAAGGCCTTGATGAAACTCCTTAAAGCGCTTAGCACGTCGTTGTGAGTTAAACTTAATTGAATACCGAAAACTTAGCACGTAATCTGCGGAAATTATCTACGCGAGTCTGGCTCCGTTAGCGCTTGCGGCTGTAGTATAAGTCTAGAGAGGGTCCTCCATTGAGGCCGAGTATTCTCTTCTTGTTTCAGAGACTCCCTCCGATTTCACTACATACTTCCCAGCAGACCCGGTACAGAAGTTAGCAAGGCAAGATGACGTTCAGTGAAGCGTTTAATGAGATTGTCCGAGACGCGCCCTTGGGACAGCTCGTGCGCTTTTTCACCAAGAATCGGCTTTTCAAGTACCCAGAAGAACAGCCGAACTTCAAACTGCCCGAGCCATGGATTCGCATCATGAACTATGCAGACCACGACATTACACCTCAAGATAAGACAGCTACATCTTCATCCGCCTCTGTCTCGAACGCCGACCAAGAAGGAGGAGAGGCGTCGGATGTCAACAACGCAACCCAGCCGGCTCTCGAGAGTAATGAATTCGCAGAAGAAAAACCTACCCACCTGACACCGAAAGTTAGCCATGCCGGTACTATCTTAGTCGATTGGTACTCCGAAGACGATCCTGCTAACCCGCACAATTGGTCGGACCTACGCCGTGGGCTCCTCGCCCTGATTATATGCCTCTATACATTTGTGGTGTACCTGAGTTCGGCAATCTACACACCATCGACTGAAGGTGTCATGGAGAAATTTGGCGTTAGCAACCTCAAGGCAACTCTCGGTCTCGCCATGTATGTGCTGGGTTATGGTGTCGGCCCACTGCTCTTTTCACCTCTCAGTGAGATCCCTCACATCGGTCGCAGCCCTGTCTACATCATTACTCTGTTTCTGTTTGTAGTCCTTTCTATTCCAACAGCCCTAGTGAACAACTTTCCAGGCCTTATTATTTTGCGCTTTTTGCAGGGGTTCTTCGGATCACCTTGCCTAGCATCAGGAGGTGCCTCAATGAGCGATATGTACAGCCTGACCGCTTTGCCTTTTGCATTGATTGCCTGGGTTGCTGCGATGTCCTGCGGACGTATGTCTTCCCGCCGGTCATTGAGAATCTGTTAGCTAATTCCAGGACAGCTTCTCTCGGTCCTCTCCTTAGTGGATTCGCTGTACCAGCGGAAAACTGGCGTTGGTCCCTATACGAGTCCATCTGGGCATCGGCACCGATGCTTATCGCTTTTTTCATCTTTATGCCCGAAACAAGTAGTCCTAATATCCTTTTGCGTCGCGCCCAACGCCTGCGCCAGGTTACCGGCAACCAGAAGCTGATGTCCCAGAGTGAAATTGACCAGCGTCACTTGACAGTCTCGGACATTTCAATAGAGGCCTTGATTAAGCCCTTAGAAATCACTTTGAAAGACCCCGCTGTCATGTTTGTGCAAGTCTACTCGGCCATCGTCTATGGCATCTACTATTCCTGTAAGTGTTCCATGACTCGTTATAGCGCTTTAGCTGATCTTGTAGATTTTGAGGTGTTTCCGCTTGTCTATCCCGTATTCTACCATATGAATCTAGGCCAGGTTGGTCTTGTCTTTTTCTGCATCGTTATTGGATGTATAATTGCTATTATCGCTTATGGCTCATGGCTATACTTTGTGGTCACACCAAGGACTAAGAAAGTCGGTATGGGCCCACAGGAGAACATTCTTTTAGCTGGTTTACCAGCATCCTTTGGCCCTCCCATTGGCCTATTCTTGTTCGCCTGGACTGCCCGTGCTTCTATTCACTGGATTGTCCCAACTATCGGCATTACGATCTACGCCGGCTCAGTTTTCACCGTGCTACAGTGTATGTTCCTATATATCCCGTTCAGCTACCCTCAGTATGCTGCCTCTTTATTCGCTGCGAACGACTTCTTCCGCAGCGCCTTGGCCAGCGGCAGCATTCTCTTTGCACATCCTCTGTATCAAAACCTTGGTATTGCTAAAGGGACGACTCTTCTTGGCGGCTTGAGTGCCATCGGTATTGTAGGAATGTGGATCTTGTTCTTCTACGGTGCCAAGCTCCGAGCTCGCAGCACGTTTGCCACATAGGGAGGATTAAGATTAATCTGTGCCAAGAAAGCTTCTTTGCCTCTCTGAGTTCACTCAGGCCTAGTCAATTAAGCAAGATTCACCTCAATTAGCGGACGACTAGTCCGTCATGCATCTCTTCTCAATTATTTTATCTCCTATTATTTCGTCAATTATCGCAAATTGTGCCTATGGACGGGGCTACAAAAAAGGTGCTTAACGCGTGGTTTGAAGCATATAAGAAGGTGGTTGAAGACTGTAAAATTATGCAAGATAATACATATAACATAGACGAATCTGGATTCTCAATTAGAACTAACAGCGAATAAGCTTCTTAGCTAGACAATAATGGTTGTATAGTCCTTGCAACACCTGTCTAGCAACATATCTCAATGTTAGCAACGAGGTCTAAGCAACTTCAAGCATAAAGTATTGTCTACTAATATAATTGTAACAGGGTGGTTGCTGACCGACCATTACAGTATATATAGCGTGTTATGCGTATTCCAGGAGACCTGAAATATTGTCGTCTTTTTGGCTTAGTGGGGTGTAGCGCGAGCGTAGCCGTACATCGTTACAATAATGCAAACAACTTACAACCCATGGAAAAGTAAAGAGGGTTATTTTAAAAGGTCACTTCTATATTTCTACTCAAGAATTGCTTACAAAGTCAGAGAAACTCAAATTTGCTCAGCCAACTATGTTAGAGTCCCGATATACAACCGGTTGTCTTTCGGATATTGAGAGCAGGGTTGTGTTACCTACCATGACCCCGCTTACAAAACCTTCTATAACAGCCCCCAAGGAACCCTTTAATTGTCCAACAAAGATTTTGCGAATGATACGCTGTCTCTATATATAGCCAGCATCCTCTAGTGTCCGTTCCGTATATCAACCACAACTCCTCTCCATCATAGCCCTCATTCTCAACTACTGCACCAAAATGGCCCCTATCCAATTCGGCATCCTCGCCTTCGCCTACCAAGTACTCGACGCCGTCGGCCCAACCGATCTCCTGTTCTCCGCTAACAAGAGCACCATGGAAACGCTCGGGCAATACGGCCCCATCGACGAAGACCTCATCTCCCGAGCACCAGAGTTCGCGTTCCATCATATTGGCGTGACCAGAGACGCCGTTAACCTCGGTACTAGCCAGATGACGATTATCCCTACAACAATTGTGGATGAGTGTCCAGAGCTGGATATCTTGCTTGTCGCAGGGCCGTATCTGGGTAACTTTGAGCTACACCCCAAGCACGCTGATCTGATCCAAAGACACGTCGCTGCCGGAAAGATCCTCTTTACAAACTGCACGGGCGCCAGCCTCGTCGCATCCACCGGTGTGCTAGACGGGAAGAAGGCCACAGTCAATAATGTGGAATACGAGTGGGTGAGGAAGCGCTGGCCAAAAGTCAACTGGACACGAGAGAAGAAGTGGATCATCGACGGCAACATTTGGACAGGCTCCGGAGCGATCGCTGGGACAGACATGGTTGCCCACTGGATTAAGGAGAACTATGGTCTGGATGTTCTCATCCAGGCTGCTGTCACTTTAGACTATGAGCCACGGGATAGTGATGGATTGTTCAATGTGTTTCCGCGGAGGTTTGCTTCAAATGGAGAAAAGGTCTCTACTCATGTGTTTAGGCATCATGCGGAATAATGAATAATTTATAGATAGACCCGGATGATAAAACTCATTAGAAGGGAGCATAGGGATAAACAAATACGAATCTATTTAGCTGCATTTCGTAATCCCCACTGGTCACTTAGATACAAAGCACCTATCTTCATCGCTTCGATAGACTCGGCCATGTGTAAGATATCTCAATCCCCCACCAGCCTTCAATTGTACCCCGTTCACTCGTGAACCCAACGCACGCATTCTCAGGTCATCCACCTCTAATACAGACTGGGGGGGCCTACCTAGGCGGAATACATACCCCAATACATCATGAAAATGAAAAGGAATTGAAAAAGAAAAAGAAAAAACGCCATGGACAGCCCCTCTATTACCACGAAACCGGAGAACATAGAAAACCATGCGTATCGCAAAGTGCGGTGCAATGCAAAAAGCCCTATCTAACAACATAATGAAGCACCATTTTTCAGAGAGCTAAATTAAACAAGTTCTCATTTGGCATAAATCGGACATTGATAATCAATAAAGCTGATCGCCACCTTAGCACAGTAGTCTCCGGCCGGATATAGATGTGGGTCATGAATTAGAAGTCAGCTCATCCGCCTTCCGGCACCGTCCGGATGTCCAAAGAGAACCTTTATGGGGCGCTTGTAGGCAGCAACGTAATGAGTATAACTGTAGTTGCTGCGTTTGATTAGGTTAAATCATCCGGCCATAAACGACAAGAGCTATGCATGTTGTTAATGACATAAGCAAGCTGACGGCATGCAGGTATAAATAACAAAGGGCCATCTTGAAAGCCGAAGCCTACTCTGAGCTGATTTCAAAACTCCAAAATGCTTTTACTACGCTTGTTAACATTTGGCTTTGGCCTTCTCCTCTGCGCTGTTGCGGATAATATTTCTGTGCCAAATGTTGACATCACCTTTCATAAGTCGCCCAAGCCATTTGAAATCCACGTTGATCGGCATTTCATCGAGGACACTCGGCAGCGCGTTGCAAACGCAAGGGCTCCTTTGTTTATAGGCGCAAGAGGTGACGGGCCGAGTACTGAAATTTTCTCTACCGTTCGGGATTTCTGGGTTAATGAGTATAACTGGACCGCAACTGAAGAGTCTA
Source organism: Pseudogymnoascus verrucosus (assembly GCF_001662655.1). Classification (NCBI taxonomy): domain Eukaryota; kingdom Fungi; phylum Ascomycota; class Leotiomycetes; order Thelebolales; family Thelebolaceae; genus Pseudogymnoascus; species Pseudogymnoascus verrucosus. The sequence goes on from NW_017263655.1 coordinate 832,133, forward strand.
TCAACCAGAAGTAAGTGACATATAAACAGGCCTTGTTGTTATAATAACAGTTTTGTAAGGCTAGAACAGTTCACGACCATTGTGGAACCGGTAATTGATAATGCTAGTTATCTAGTGCCGTTACACTTTGTTCATCACCGTTCACACCGGAACGACGCTATCCCTCTGTTATTCATTCATGGCTGGCCCGGCTCGTTTCTAGAAGTCAGCAATATTATCGGCAACTTAACAAACCCTCCTAATGCATCTTTGCCAGCGTTTCACGTTGTTGCTCCATCAATCCCAGGTTTCGGATTCTCTCCCACACCTCAGAAGCCCGGCTTCGGTCCCGTCGAAACATCACACGCTTTCAACGAACTGATGTGCCAGCTCGGTTACTCTAAATATGTTATTCAAGGCGGAGATTTCGGTGGGGTTATCCTTCGTTACCAGGCTCATTTGTTTCCGAAGCACGTCGTCTCGGCGCTCAGCAATTTCTGGATCATTCAGCCCGAAGTAAATGACATCCGCATGCTCGCAGAGGGATTAGCTACACCTGACGAAGTTGCATACATCAATATTTTGGAGACCTATATCAATCAAGCATCTGGATACCGCCTGATACAATCCACAGAACCACTCACGCTGGCATTTAGCATTACAGACTCTCCATTGGGCAATGCGATGTGGATGTATGCTCTAATGTCAAAGGTCATCGACCCGGCAATCATGGTTTGGACTCCCGAGGAGATCATTACTTGGTCAATGATGTATTACATCCAAGGTCCCTATGGCAGCATGCGCTTTTACAAGGAGGTGCTCAGCGAGGGGGGTCTCGCTGCGCTTGACTTTGGCACTCTGCCGCTGGTGGAGGTCCCAGTCGCCATCAGCCAGTTCCCTTACGATATCTCCTTTCGTATGCCGTTGGAATGGGCGAAGCGTGGAGGAAATGTTCTCAGGAGGACTGTAAACACCCATGGTGGTCACTTTGCCGCCTATGAGGTGCCTGGCCTGCTACTCAACGATATCTGGTCATGGTTCGGGGATAGAGAAGTTTCAGGAACAAAAGTGTTTAGACTTTGATTAACGAAGCAGTCTGAGCGAGCACAGTCACAAATTGCTTGTAATTTTAAAGAAGGCTGATTAGAGGCGATGTGGTCTATTTAGTAACCAAACAAAGTAGTTTCTAACCGTTCCGCCGAGTAACATGCCAAGTGGGTTAATCTGGCGTCGACTTCCATGGACAAGTGCTTCTCAGGGCTGATGCGACTTAAAATCACCTGACGATGAGTAGTTCGTATGTATGACCGTGTGTTTGAGCTTGGTCTGCTTAGAGGTGGCTAGAGTCGGAGATGTGGGCATGCGGAGCATCAAGTATAGGCCTGAGGAGCCTCTATACCAGCCGAGACACAGATGTAGCGAGATTCGAAGTAAGTATAGAAAATCCATATGGCATACTAGCGTTATATGATGCTCGTAGATATTAGACCGATTTGAATAGACTAAGGTCAGTACCTCAGAAACAGCTTCTGACCAGAAGTTCTTTTAATTTCCATTATACAGTTGTAGTCAGCTCCGGCGCTCTCACACAACAACGGTAACGTATGGTGCTTCTAGAATAACGATGGACTAATTTTCAGCTAGAACCAACATTGAGATGTTCTGAAGCTAATGATCAGAAACTGTCTTCGAATGTGTCCCAAGACATGTCGCTAGTGTTTCCCCATCCCATAGTCATTGATGCCCATACATCGTTAAAAAGGGGAAGGTTCTTCGCCTCGCTGGCATCGGTGGACGATCCCGATATATTTATAAGCTCGGGATCCCATTGTCCCAGGGATGTTCGAAGGCTTCCGTCCATCATAGGACACCCAAAAATCCTGCTTGCTGGGGCAGTGCACGGTGGTTCGCTAAGTGAGCCCAACCGATGATCGTATTTCGACTTCATAACACTAAGCACGGCGCGCCTAGCTGAGATAATGTCATTTGAAGCTGTAGCAATATCTGCACCATGCGAAACTTTGGATAAGAACTGATCTAGTTGGAGTTCGGAGCGAGCCCATGCCGAATCGAAATCCGGACAAAGCAAAAGCGGGAATGACAAGCGGAACGACAGTGTAAGGACGACAATAAGTCGAGTCCAGTCGTTTATAGTAAATGAGAGGAGTGACGAATCTTCTAGGTCGCTTATGTAGTCCAGAAAAGCTCGTAGCTTTTTTGTAGCAGTGCAGATCTTGGATAATAGGGGAGGAAAGGGAGTTATATTGGCAGACAGGTAGGTCTTCGCTACAGGGAATGCGAGTAAGCTCCCGCAGTCAAGGAAGATTTCGACAAACATCGTTTGCAATCGTATAGGTTCTTTCTACCACGTAAGCATCTCCCCCGCATGTTCACATTCACCCAGCTTGACGTACCGGAACCCAAAACAGTGGGGGTCATGCTGCCCTGCATTTCCTGATATTGTTGCTCAAGACCAATCAAAATCAGTCGACTGTTCTGCACCGTCTGCACGTCTCTCTCATTGATAGCTTCGGATGCATCGGAGAAGAGATTCGATAGGCGGACTAAAGCCACTAGCGTGTTGTCACTTTCAACTTGGGCGTTGTGTTGAAGGGTGTCAATGGCGGAACTTGCCCAAGGGGGGAAATGGGTACGTAGAATTGTCTCTCCTTTCCATACAACGATATACCTAAAGGAGCGTTCAAATGTAAGAATAATTGCATGATCGAATTTGAGGTCATTGTAACATACGTAGAAACAAGATAGACGTAGGCGAGATATGCTCGGATCTTTTCAAGTTCATCGCCTGTCACTTTCGGACTCCACGGATCACGCATTGTAAGAAAATTTTCATCTAAATGGAGGTCCTGAACAAGATCTGCCGCCATTCGCAAGCAGTGAACAAGCTGTCCGTTTTTGGGCCACAAGTGAAAAGGATACCTTGTGACGTTAGCAGGAAATGCATAGAACTAATTTAACACCCAGACATACCATGCGCAGTATATTAATAAGCCCTGGAGCATCTCAAGACTTCTTTCCCCGCCAGAGACATACTTGAGACCTAGGGCTTTCCGAAACTCATCATCATACAGCGCGTGTTTCTGCACCATCTTCGACCCCGAAGCTACAGTTAAGATAGACAGCAGAGTGAAAGGTTTTGTGGCAGCGAGATGTAGGACGGAAGAATCATCAGGTAGGATTACAAATGGTAGGTAGTTGACCATGGACTTAAAGGAATTTAGGAGAGATTCGGCGGAAGCTATATTGAATAAGGGCTGACGCCAGATGTCGGAGATTAAATGAGGTTGATTCGACAAACTCGAGGGGCTTGGAAGGCTGACGGATTGGCTTGCCGTTTGCGAGTTGTCGATGGGATTCTCTTCAATAAGTGCAGCATTAAGAGCCCGGTCATGAATTTCCCGCAAGGTTTCGAAGTTGTCATCAAGACCGGCCTTGACTGGCACAGAGTAATCAATGCTAAAGGTGCTGAGCTGGCCCAGTGGGTGCAGCGACGGATCGATCTCTCCCATTCTAGAGGTGTTAGAGAGGATCTAGGGGTCGGCAAAACATTGTTCTTACCCCCAAGTGTGTTCCCATCTGCGAGGCCGTGCTCTAGTGCGGGAGATGCACTCTCTCTTCAAGGCGAGACATCTGATAAGAAACTATAAGCATGAACGGGAAAACTAAGATTGTTTGACGCATTACTTTTCACACACCCCTGGCTGGTCACTGGGTTGGCACCTGATTCTAGCTGCCCGACAATGCTCACACGCTGTTGAGTTTCGTTTCGAATTGCGGCCTCGTCTCTCTAGATTCATATTAATGGAGTCAGGCGGAGCCAATCGAATTGCTAGATGGTGTAACGTCCTAAATCTAAACTTGAACTCTATGCGATTTTAACGTCTATAGAGTGTAAAGGTAAGGCATAGGCAATTAAAACAAATGGATGCAGATAGGATGAGGGTCGGAATCTTTGGCAAGGCAGTCAAATTCTTTCAAAATGAACCAATTAAGTCCTCTACTAACATATTACTTTACAAGCGTTGATTGGTCATTTTTTTTAGTCATGGATTACTCGAGCAGTGTAATTGAGTTTGCCTCGCGCTACTAGTGGGGCTACATCCGAAACGCACCCGGGTATAGCCTGTGCCTTAATTGGACTATGCCTAGGATTAGGGAGCATAGACCTAGTAGTGTACTATAATTGTGGTCGGAAGCAATATGGGTTCGCGAGCTATTATAGAAGTAATATGCGTTTGAAACTAAAAACCATAAGTACCTTTATATAACGTATTTCACAGGCGAAGCGATCACATGGGCATCAAAAACTTGAGGGCCCTCACCCGCCAGTCCAAATGCCACGCCATCGTATCACCACCCATGCCGGAGCGATGACAACGACAGCGCGCCAACAACGCTCTCTCAAGTCTGACTCGATTCAGCTCTAGGTGGTCTTCATCGAAGAGACTTAGGTTCCCAGCCCACGGGGAGGTACGAGTCGTCGCAGGCCCTACAACGATTAGGCTGTACACCGCAGACATGTGCAATGGATCTAATGACACACGTGACATGCATTCGAAGGCGGTTGTTGTAATAGTCACATGACTTCACGTGATCTCTGTACGGAATATCAGTAAAGCCTAGAAGTAGATTAAGTAATAGAGTTTTCTTAAGCACCTGCTTTTATAGGTACTAGAGAATTCCTAGGCATCTAAGAATTGCTTAGTACTAGATAGAGTAGGCACCTAACTCTTTCTAAGTACCTAACTATTATAGGGTACTAGATAGAATAGGTACTAGACTATTTATAAGCACCTCCTTATAAGAACCCTATATAATAGAATAGTAGGAATAGTGAGAATAGTAAAGGAGTTTGCTATTCTAACTATTCCCTTTAGTATAACACTACTATATAAGTAGATAGTTAGTTCTTAGATAGGAGCTTTGTGCTTAACTTAATATAGTATTTGTTATATACTAGTAACATGTTTTATAAAAGCCTTTTATATCTAATCCCCTATCTCCTCTAATAAGTAACCTAATGTAATAAAACCTCTATAAGTCTTATAGTTTAAGACCTAGCATTATACTACTATAGTAATTAAGTAAGCTATAAGAGGACCTATCTACTAGAGTATAAAGGTAGGTTATAAGAGTACTTACTACTAGGGTATAGAGGCCCCTAACTATTACTATAGTAAGGGGGGGCATTACTAGACTACTACTAATGCTATTCTAGTGCCCTAAGAAGTTAGGTAGTAGGTGTCTACTACTAATCTACCCTACTTATAGAGGGAGGGGGTGCTAACTTGTAACGCTAGGTCTTAAACTATAAGACTCACAGAGGTTTTGTTGCGTTAGTTTACTTAACAGAGGAGGCAGGGGATCAGACACAAAGGCTTTCGTAAAACACATTACAGTATATAACAAATACTATATTGAGTTGAGCACGAAGCTCCTATCTAAGAACTAACTATCCGCTTATATAGTAGCGTCGTGCTAAAGGATATCGAAGATATCATAGATAACAAATATCTAACATATCGTTGTTATCCATTACGTAGGTCTTGCGATATGATTAGGTCTGAGGACTAGAGGTCTCTAGATCCAACCAATCCTGCGACGTCCCCTGCTCTCAAGACCACAGGGCGTAGGAGCCACTTAGTTCCTACGCTCCTAGGTCGTGCGCCTAGCTCAGTCCCTAGGCCCGATTGGGTCTAGCGCCACTAATGTTCTGGCGCTTAGCTTAGTCGTTCGACCCAACAAGGTCATACGCTGTCTGGTTTCCAACAGCAGATACTCTGTTCTAATATTGGAAACCTACACGGTCCATAGTTTCCCCGAGGGCTGTAACATAACTAACTAGGACCTCTATGCTATCTAAAGGAACCTAGACTCTAAAAAGGGGGGTATTATTATAGGTATAGTAGGAGGCCCTACCTTAGGGGAAATATAGGCTAGGGAACTAGTGCCTTAGGCATCCCTTACTAGCTAACACCTATATACCTATATACCCTATGCCTTATAGCTAGTAGGAGGTTAGTATATAGCCCTAACTTACTACTAAGTTAGTAGGGGCCTAACTTTAAAGTAGTAGATAAGAGTAGCTAAGCCCCCTATAGGTAGGGCTTAGAGATTAGTCTATTAAATGCTGTTTTAGTTACCTAGGCCTATAGCTATAGTACACTTCTACTAAACCCCTATACTATAATTATAACTAGAGGTTTAATTTACACTACTACTTTAATAGATAATTATTAACCTTATTTTTAGGTAGTAATTACCTTAGTGTAGTATATATAAAAGCCTATGTTAAGGCTAGGTGAGTTAATAATATTATAGCTATTATTCTCTTCTAAAAATTAATTTAATTTTTAATAATACAGCTTTTGTTATAAATGCTAATATAAAGCTAGGCTCTAACTAATCTATTTCCATAAAGTGTATATTTAGCTCTCCTCCCTCTTAAATAAAACATTTTAACTATTTGTTTTCTAGATCTTAATTTATAAAATGTAACGTAACATTATAGGAAGACTAGGTATCTGTTTTTAAAGCTACTATTATGAAATCCCTAACTAAAGGTCTTAATATTATAGTTGTAAACACTAGCATTAGTAAAAAAAATGTATAAAAAAAATAGGGTAAAAAAAACATATAATAGTAGGTATTTACTAGTAGTTACCTACCTAATGGTAATAATGTTAACATATATAAAGTAGGTCTTATATTAAGATGTAATAAATGCTAATAAACGTAATACACTATAACTTTAGATAGCTATAGATAATTGTTACAGCCCTCGGGGAAACTATGGACCGTGTAGGTTTCCGATATTAGAACAGAGTATCTGCTGTCGGAAACCAGACAGCGTACGACCTTGTTAGGTCGAACGACTAAGCCAAGCGCTAGAACATCAGTGGCGCCAGACCTAATCAGGCCTAGGGACTGAGCTAGGCGCACGACCTAGGAGCGTAGGAACTAAGTGGCTCCTACGCCCTACGGTCTTGAGAGCAGGGGACGTTGCGGGATTAGTTGGATCTAGAGACCTCCAGTCCTTAGACCCAATCATATCGCAAGACCCACGTGATGGATAACAACAATATGTTAGATATTTGTTATTTATGATATCTTTGATATCCTTTAGCACGACGCTACTATATAAGCAGATAGTTAGTTCTTAGATAGGAGCTTCGTGCTCAACTCAATATAGTATTTGTTATATACTGTAACGTGTTTTACAAAAGCCTTTGTGTCTAATCCCCTGCCTCCTCTGTTAAGTAAACCAACGCAACGAAACCTCTATAAGTCTTATAGTTTAAGACCTAGCGTTACACTTTAAGCACCACTTCTACGAGGTACCGGCTCATACACAAAGCAACATGGCTAGAAACGATTCCACCTCCAACGTAGGGACGAAAGGGAAGGCGGCTACAGAGCCTATCCCTTCGCCTACTACCACGCCCGCGCCTAGAGGGCCTTACCCCTCAGACAAACTCAAGATTGCATTCCTGGACACCTTCAACGGGGACTGCAAGAAGCTTAAGAGCTTCCTTATCTAGACAGAGTTGTAGATGGCCTTTAACGCCAAACACTTCGCCTTTGAAGTGCAACAGGTCTTGTGGGCCGTAGCCCTCTTAAGAGGTGCTGCCTTAGACTAGATTGCTAACTACCTAACCGACTACATAAGCCACCGTGCAGCTAACGGAAGGGTCACTACAACGGCCAACTAGGGAACTAAGGATATCTTCATCACTTAGGCAGGTTTCGTTAAACAGCTCAAGGCGAACTTTAGAGATGTCGATGAGAGAAGGAATGCAGTGCAAGCCATTCAGGCCCTTAGACAGAAAGGGTCTGCGGTTACGTATACTGCTAAGTTTCAGCAGCATGCCCCTCTCACCCATTAGGGAGACGAGGCTATATGCGACTAATATTACAAGGGGTTAAAGGATTATGTAAAGGATGAGATTTCTCAATCCGACAAACCAGATGACCTTAAGGAACTCATCAAGATGGCATAGAAAATTAACAATCGTTGCTACGAACGCCAACTCGAAAGACGAGGAGGAACATCTAGCTACTAATGGACTTAGAAAAGAAAGACACTAAAGAGCTATTGGCCCTAACCTATAGAGCTTAACGCTACGTTCAAGCCTAGCAGAAGACACCGCAACCCTAACAAGGAGCAACAGCTTAAGGAACGGCTCTGTTTTAATTGCAACAAACCCGGCCATATAGCCTAAGATTGCAAGCAACCTAAGAAGGGGAACAGTGGACGCAAGTTCAGCAGACAACTTAATGCCACTTAGAAGGGACAACTAAACGCCACGTTCGTAGACAAACCTAATTAGGGGATTAACGGTGTCAGCACCCTAGAAGGGCAGAGCTCTAACGACGAGGATCTCGATGAGTTCGATGCATCGCTTGAAGTTGAGAACGAACGCCTAAACAAGGGATTAACGGAATCCTAGAAACTCCAGCTAAAGGAGTTTGAAGAAGACGCGAAGGAGATCGCATTTAAGGAAAATCTACTAGGAGTGGTCGACATCTACAGACAGGCCATGCTCCGAAAGGGAACTCTACGAGCGATTCCTGTACCACTGCCCCCAACAGGATGGATGGGTACTCGATAGGACTAGGAAGTTGCAGTTCGCGCCATAAGGTGTCACCCTAGGTACCTGCAAGGGAGGGAGCCCTGAGGAGCGAACCACACCTCCGAAGAAGCCACTATGTAGTTGAAATACAAGCTTGCGGAATATAACGCGCAAGACAAACAGCAGGAAGACACTCAGGGCCCTAAACCCTAGGAACTACAAGCAGACTAAGCTGCTATAGACTACGAACCCACCGATGGAGACGTAGAAAGGTTACGTGAAACCATAGAGAAATCTGAGCTCACAGGCAAGATAAGGGAGGAACAGGAATTGACAAAGTTAGATGCATTAAGGATTGATCACCCCTAGCACCTATATATATTCTAGGAACACTGCAAGCACGATGACTGTAAGAGTCACCTACAGAAAAAGACCTAGTATCGACTATTTCCGAAAATCGCACCTTAGGTCTACTTTACAGATATAGACCAAATTTATGCCCTTAGACGAAGTCAGTCTAAAGGAGAACTACTGTTGAAAAAACAACAATAGGTATACGAGAAATACCCGCACCTGCTAAATGAAGCAGAAGGATAGGGAGGACCATCTTCCTAAGGACCGCCTATAGAGGATAATGAACATCACTATTACTCCTCAGACGAGTTAAAAAACTAGGAGTCCTCGACAGTAGGCCACCGGCGAGTAACAAAGAGAGGCCTAGTACGAAGCAGCTATGCGCTATAGGAGGCAGTATGCAGCTATATGTAGTCGCTAAGATACAACAGCGACACCTCCGAGCTATAATTGACTTAGGAGCAATGGGCAACTTTATAACAAAGAAAGTAGCAGGCACTTAAGGTTTCAAGACGCAATTGAAAACCGATCCTTACCTACTAATAGTTGTGGATAGAGAGCCCATCTTAACCAACAAGGGGATAGTGACCTACAAGACGGTCCCATTAGAAATGGTTATGCTACGCAGACACAAGGAAACGATCTAATTTGATATCGTACATATAGACAACTATGCATGTATCCTTAGTGTGCTGTGGCTTAAGAAACACAACCCTTAGATCAACTGGTAGAACGAGAAAGTTGTAATGAGCCAGTGCGTGTGTGAACAACGAACGGACACGCCACAACGGGAGGAACCCTCCTAGGGCCGACGCAAGGTGTGTGCGACCTCTATAGAGCCCAGTGACCTAGCCTAGGCACCCTTACCGACGAATATACCAGTAGAGTATAAGGAATACAAGCAGCTATTCTAGGAAGGCCCTAAGAACGAGGCGCTTCCTAAACACCAACTATAGGATTATGTAATACCCTTAGAAGAAGGAAAGAGTCCACCGTTTAGACTAATATACCAGATGTCAGCAGACGAACTAAAACTGCTAAAGGAATATATCGACGATAACCTTAAGAAAGGATTTATTAGACCATCCAAATCTCCTACAGGAAGCCCGATGTTATAGGTTCCTAAGAAGGATGGAAGCAAACGACTATGCGTAGACTATCGAGCATTGAACAATATAACGATAAAGGATCGATACGCCTTACCGTTAATCAATGAGTTATACAATAGATTCTAAGGAGCTAAGATCTTCACTAAGCTAGATCTACGTAGCGCGTACAACCTGATCTAGATAGCTGACGGCAAGGAGTAGAAAACAGCATTCCGCACCCGCTATAGCCTATTCGAATATTAAGTCATGCCCTTTAGGTTGACCAACGCCCCCGCATCTATGCAACGCTTAATGAATGACGCTTTGCACGAATATCTAGACATATTCACCATCGTTTACTTAGACGATATACTAGTATACTCAGCAAACAAGGACGAACATGCTCAGCATGTTAAGCTCGTCCTCTAGAAGCTAAAGGAATACAACCTACTGTTGAAGCTAGAGAAATGTGAGTTCTATAAAAACTAAGTCGAATTCTTAGGCTACATTATCGGAACGCACGGCATTAAGATGGACTAAGCAAAGGTTACAGCAGTGTTGGAATAGCTAACACTAACTACAGTCAAGGAAGTACAAGCCTTCTTAGGCTTCGCCAACTTCTACCGTCGGTTTATTGCAGGATATTCTAAGGTAGCTCAACCACTCACAGAGCTCACTAGGAGGGATCTCGCGTTCGAATGGACAGAAAAAGCAGAGGCTACCTTCTAGGAACTTAAGACAAAGTTTATAGAGGCACCTATCCTTGCTACATTCGACCCTGCAAAGAAGATCATCCTCGAGACAGACTCTTCTGACTTCGCGATTAGAGCATGTCTAAACCAACTAGACGAGAACGGTAAGTTTAAACCAATCGCGTACTACTCTAGGAAACTGTCACCTGCAGAGCTCAACTATAACATCCACGACAAGGAGCTACTGGCTATTGTCGTTGCCTTTAAGCAGTGGCGCGTATATCTTAAGGGATCCACCTACACTATGCAAGTGTGGACAGATCACAAGAACCTCATATACTTCACTACAACTAAGGTTTTAAACCGTAGACAAGTCCGCTAGGCAGAAACCCTCGCAGCCTACAACTTCACAATAACCTATCGTAAGGGCTCCGAGAACGCAAGAGCAGACGCTCTCAGTAGACGGACCGACTACGTCGGCCTAAAGGAAGAAAGACCTAGAGCAATATTAAAGAAAACAGACGTAGGAATACAGTATAATGAGTTACTAGCGACGATCTCCATTGTCGAAGACACAGAACTTAAGGCGAGACTCAAGAAATCTTATGTAATAGACAAATACGCAAAGAGAGTCTTAACTAAGGTCGAAGGCGACTTTGCTATAGACGAACAAGGATTGATCCGTTACAAAGGATTAGTGTATGTCCTAAGTCAAATAAGACGCCCGCTAGTGCAAGAACAACACTCGTTGCCAGCACACGGTCATTAGGGAGTAACACGAACCTTTGAACGAATCACGAGACACTACTACTTCCTAGGTATAAGGAAGCAGGTAGAAACGGTGGTAAGAGAGTGCAACATTTGCAGCAAATCGAAATCTAATAGGCACTTGCCTTATAGACAGCTCAAGTCGACACTAGTACCAAAAGGAGCGTGGAAATCAATAGCCCTAGACTTCATTGTCAAGCTACTACCCTCTAAAGACCTGTTAACAGGAGTAGAATACGACTCTATCCTTGTTATTACAGAAAGACTCACGAAGTATAGGAAATTCGTGCTATATCTAGAAGCCAGCGACGCCGAGGCGCTTACGTATACCTTCATTTAAGTTATATTAGCCGATCACGGGATGCTAGAAGAAATCATCTTAGACAGAGACAAGCTCTTCACTTCGAAATTCTAGAAATCATTAATGGCTCTGCTAGGAACAAATCACAAGCTATTAACAGCTTTCCACCCCTAGACAGACGGCTAAACAGAAAGGTTAAATCAAACCCTTAAGCAGTACCTACAGAGTTATGTCAATCATTAACAGGATAATTAGGTTCAGATTTTACCCATCGCACAGTTCGCATATAACAGCGCGATGGCAGAAGCAACGAAAGTTTCACCGTTCTTTACCAATTACGGCTACTAGCCAGAGGCATATAGGCAACTAAGACCGGACGAGGCACGAGCTAAACAAGCCCTAATCGTAGTGGAACAACTGAAATCGTTCTACAAACAACTTGCAACGGACATCTAATTCTTAAATGAACGATCCGCTGCATATGCAAATAGGAAGCGCAGTATAGAACCTGCCTTTAAGGAGGGGGGTAAAGTATACCTACTCTAAAAACACATCAAAACGAAACGACTAAGTACGAAGTTGGACTTTAAGAAATTAGGACCATTCAAGATATTGAACAAAGTCAGCTTAGTTAATTACAGACTGCAGCTACCTAAGAACTCCAAACTCCACCTAGTATTTTATGTCTTATTATTAGAACTAGCAAGAGAGGATACCCTAATTACAACAGACACCGAACTCCAACCCAAGAATGAAGTTATTAAATATAAGGTCGAGGCGATCCTAGATAGAAGGTTAGTAGGGCGCCAAGAAGAGTTTTTGATTAAATGGAAAGGTTACGAACCTACAGATAACTTATAGGAGTTAAGGGGGAACCTCAGCTGCCTAGAGCTGCTGGCGGAGTTCCACTGTCGACACCCCAACGTTTGAAAAACCTAGGAGACAGGGCCGCGAAAAGGTCTAGGTTGGGGACAGCGGTCCTAGAGACGGTCGTAGAAGGACTGTAAGGAAAGGCCTCTTTAGACTCGGCTTCCTTACGCTCTTTCTCCTCTACCTCGTCGAGTTCGTCTATGGTTTTTAGACCCCGACGAAGCATGTCTTTAGCTCGGGAACGGAACAGACGTTGCTGCTTGCAAAGGCGAAGGATTTTGGCCATTGCCTCTTCCTCCTCCTCTTGCAAGCAACGTTCTTCGCGTTCGAGCTTATCCTAGTCGCTAGCGGAAGGACCACTAGCATCACAGCGAGCGTTGACGCAGATACATTCACTACATCGTTTCGAATCGTCCGATACGACGCATTTCACACATTTCTTTTCACATCGACTACAGGGCAGCATCTCAATGCCGGTAGTTAGGATTCGTTGAGCTAGAGCAAGACGTTCTTTGATTTTAGTATGTTTAGAAGAAGACATAGTCGCAGCCTGACCTACCCATAGAACAAGTGGGCATCGCTCTACTTAAGTAGTTAGCGTTTTTCTTAGTCAGCAACAGGCCTCGGGACTAGGCCTTAAGGGAGGGACCTAGTGTTACAGCCCTTAGGGAAACTATAGACTGTGCAGGTTTCCGATATTAGAACAGAGTATCTGCTGTCGGAAACCAGACAGCGTACGACCTTGTTGGGTCGAACGACTGAGCCGAGCGCTAGAACATTAGTAGCGCTAGACCTAATCGGGCCTAGGGACTGAGCCGGGCGCACGACCCGGGAGCGTAGGAACTAAGTGGCTCCTACGCCCCGCGGTCTTGAGAGTAGGGGACGTCGCGGGATTGGTTGGATCTAGAGACCTCCAGTCCTTAGACCCAATCATATCGCAAGACCTACATAATGGATAACAACGATATGTTAGATATTTGTTATCTATGATATCTTCGATATCCTTTAGCACAACGCTACTATATAAGCAGATAGTTAGTTCTTAGATAGGAGCTTCGTGCTCAACTCAATATAGTATTTGTTATATACTGTAACGTGTTTTACGAAAGCCTTTGTGTCTAATCCCCTGCCTCCTCTGTTAAGTAAACCAACGTAACGAAACCTCTGTGAGTCTTATAGTTTAAGACCCAGCGTTACAATAATCTAGTACCTAGGTGAACAAAGGTAAGTAAAGGTAAGTAAGGGTAAGTAAGGGTAAGCTTAAAAATAGTATAAAAGGCACCTTCTTACTATGTCTATATACTATAGTCTACTATCTATTACATTCTTCATTTAATTTTAAGGACTTTACTAGTACTATAGGACAGAAACCCCTCTCTAAAGAAGAATAAGCTACTCTAGTATAGTTATAAGGCTATTTTAAGAAGAAAATATTTAAAGAATAGAACATATTAAGTTAAGTTAAATTACATTATCTCTCTAGTACTACTAAGGCTAAGTATATAGATATAGGGAAGTTATTCTAAAAGTATATTAGACTTAGGGTAAATGTAAATTATGCTATATAGCTAATGAATTAGAGCTATACAAATTAATAATTGTCCCTCTCTCGGCTACATTCTTCCTTAATAGCCCTTTGGTATTTGTTAAGTAGATGCACGCTAGATTCAGATAATTCAGATAATTGCACTGTTAACATTATCACTAGCTATTGCATCGAACCTTATAGCGCTAGGACGCATCATAAGCACATAGGTGCTAGCTGCTAGACTTGGTTACCTCATCTACCATCGGACTATTCACTCATTACTGCTCATATACTGTACTAGACGTAGGCTGCTTTGGCGTGGTTGGCGATTTGTTGCGTGTCTTGAACAATGTTGATGCCGATACGAACATTGAAATCCAGTGGCTCATTACTAAGCAATAGAGTCATGTGAAAAAGGGCAAATTTAGATCTCACCCAACTGAGTTGTTTTCTTCGCGAAACAAAAAATGCATGGGCCGATAACTAGAGAGCGTCTAGTTGTCGTATAGTATTCATCGTCTCAGAGTATTCTGGGATGTCCACCAAGCTACCATAATCCTTACACGCAAACGGAAGGCAGCTTCTGTGAATTATGAACTACCAATTTCTATCCGCAGCAAGCATCCTTATATAATCAATTGCCCCCGGAGTCTCGGCCCACGAGTTGTATGAATACAGAAGCTTGAGCTGCATCTCTTCCTTACTGCCACTACTGTAACTACCCGGCCGAGCTGTCAAGTTGTCTCCAGGCCGCAGAAGAGCTGGCCAGAAGTACCTATTAGACTTATCCACGGCGTTGTACATGTCCGACACTTGGGTTTGGAAGTCATCGATCAGCGGATCTAAATTGTCGCTCTCTATAATATCCCGTCGCTGAGAGATAATATTACTAGCCATCTGGTTACGGATATTGTCGAGAACTTCCTGTGGAAGCTTCTGTCCTATTGCTGCGGCGCTTTTTAAGGCTTGAAGATCGAAAAGGATGCGGATCTTGAGTAAAGTGACGGATATGCTGTGGGAGAGGTCTGCACGAGCGAAGAGAACAGGTGGCTCAAGTGCATTCTGGTCCTTCAGATCGAGATATGGCTCATCCAAATCTCCCCAATCGTAATCGCTGCGCTCACCTGTCGAAGCCCACCACTTCACAAAATCGTAGCATTCCTGATCTTTCCCCAATCGCAAGAATAATGCGGGCACAGCATCCCGAACCCCCATGTTGTCGCTGCGGCAGAGGCGAAGCATGTCCAACAGGTGGTTGAGCGCCGCGTCCACCGCAGCGTAGGTGCTGATTTCCAGGAGGGCTTCTACCAACGCATACCGAGCTCGCATGTATGGACGGGTCTTGACGATGCCCCAAAAGTAGCCCGCTTCGTCTTCAAAGATCGTTTCACCGGCGGGCATGAAGTCGCCCGGCGCCGCTCGTAGTGTTGCTTCTTCATCTTCGAGGGCGATTCGGGCTTTCTTGACATCTTTGCAAGCGCCTTCATGGTCTGGCCTGTCGGATATAAGATGCTCTTGGCTACAGTAGAACGTGACCTTACATCCGGCACATCTAGAGAGGCCTTCTTTCGCGCCGCAAATCGGACAGCTTAGCGTTGGATTGAGACTCATTCTTTATCGGACCGTCTATTCCGACGTGAGTTGTTTACGAGCCCTATTTTCAGCTCAAGGCACCTATTGAAACAAAAAGCAAGGCAAATCTGAAGCCGGCTCGGAAGCTGTCCCCGAAATTGTAGGAGTAGGAGCGGGCTAGTGACCTGACCCGACAAGCTTTTAAGCCACTAACCCAATTTATGTGCCAATACCCAACCAACCCTACCAAAGCATGGGTGCAGCCACAGCGGACGCGAACTCCAGATACTAGAGCTAGAGTCTTTGTTGGATTGTATACCCTATCCAATCCAACACGCCCTCTTCCTCTTCAGCCACTTCCAGCCTGAGCACAGGCTTTTAATTAATTAAATACATGCAACAGGCCCTTCAATTTAGAGCATAACGTCACAAACTTGATTTCTAGAGGCTTACGCGGCGACCGACCCCAAGCTATCCCGGAAAGAATCCACCTTCCGACACGTGATATCCCCGTATTTTCCCCCGTATTGTCCCCTTTCGTTGTAAACACTATCCATTCTCCAACCTTGGTCTAGCTTGCTCTTGGCTCGCTCTTGGGATGCTTATCGCTTGCTCATTAACACCACAAGCCTCTCTTCAACTTCAATGGTAGCATGCGGCGGCTCACCATGGCGGCGCACCATGCTACCATCGACACCGTCGTTATTCATGTGAGAAGGCCTCAGATAATGCTTCCCTAGTATCTCCAGTGGGATGCTAGACCTCGTAGTACAGGTAATGATGTATACTACTAGCGGAGATGATTCCCGTCGTGCCGTAAGCTCCGCGCAGAGAAACTGGGGATTCACTGTCGTCAGGAGTTATTATTGTCTTTTCCTTGTCTGTTTCGAACGAATAATTATCGTAGGATTCGATTTCTTAGTACCAGCCTAACCATATACTGCTCGTGTTGTCAGCGCCACTTGCACTTACTCCGTAGTGGGTCCAGTTGGAAATGCGGGGGCGGAGTGATAAGACGAGTGTCAAGACGAGTGACAAGACGTTCTCGAATCCCCCAATTCGCCTTTGCCTTTTTGGGTCCCAAAACTACGGGGAGGTCCTTCCAGAATTTCCGCTTTTATCGATCGGATATGCCCTCTGAATGCCTGACCGCCATTGGCATCCTTGTTCGCCCCATGCGCCGACTGAGCTCATGTGTCTAATATTAGCGCGTCTCACCTCATTGTCATTGTCGCGACAGTTCATACATATAAGGATGCGTCTCTCCTCAAAGGTAGGGGAGGGCAAGACGACGAGAGACTCCATAAAGAGAAGGAGAACGGGCACCTGTCGCCACAATTGATAAAACTCCGTTGGATCTTGTCTTCCTAACAACATCGCTTATCTACTGGTAAGCACCGCTCAGAATGTCGACGAACGAGGTCTCCAAAACTGAGGTCGCCGGCGACGCCATCGTCGAAGACATCCACACGCACTTTCCGGTCGTTGCCGAGGGTTCAGGGAAGACCGCTAATAATGAAGGTGCCAAGGAGAGAGAGGTGTACAATGTAAGTCAGCGGAAGTTCCCCGATTGATAGTGGATACGGGACAACAGAGCGTGTTGGAAATTTATTAACTGTCTGGAAACTAGGCCGAGCTATACGCAGCTATCCAGGAGTCCCGCATTCCGCCATGGAGCAAGGCAGCTAGGAAGTTGTACTGTAAGTCAACAATGCATAAAAAAAACCCCAATCCATAGACAAGCAGGAACTTTGAAAATGACAACTTGCTGACAAGGAGGTAATCAGTGTGCGTTTTCATTGCTTTCTGCTGTGCTTGCGCCAACGGTTATGATGGCTCCTTAATGGGTTCCATTATCGTCATGCCTCACTTTCAATCAAGGATGCACAACGGGAATGATGGTTGGCAAGTCTCCGTCATGACCTCTCTTTATTCTGTGTAAGTCCTGCCCATCCTTTCCTTTCCTGTAACCCTACCATGCTTCCTGACGGACAACTGACAGGCGGTTCAATACTTTAGTGGTTCTATTGTTGCCACCCCATTCGCAGCCGCTGTTAGTGACAAATGGGGTCGTCGTGTTGGCATGGTCTGGGGTTGCTTTGGTATCATCATCGGCAGTATCATCACCGCGAGTTCTTTCAGCATGGCCCAAATCACAGTCGGCCGTTTTATACTCGGTGCCGGCATCCAGTTCATGACTGTCGCAGCCCCCGCATACTCGATGGAAGTCGCTCCTCCTCAATGGCGTGGTCGTTTCACGGGATTCTACAACTGTGGTTGGTTCGGCGGCTCGATCCCCGCAGCCCTGGTAACTTTCGGGTGCCAGTACATCGACAGCGAATGGTCATGGAGGGTACCGTTTCTTTGCCAGTGTTTCGCATGTTTCATAGTCCTCGGTGCGGTACACTTCATCCCCGAGTCTCCTCGATACCTATTTGCCAACGGCCGGGAGGCAGAGGCCATCGATTTCCTGACCGAGTACCACGGGGGGGGGAACCGCAACGCGCGCCTGGTCCTGCTGGAAATTGAGGAGATCCAGGAAAGCATCCGTCAGGAGCTCAATGATAAAAAGATTCCCTGGTGGGACTTCAGCTGTCTCTTCAAGACGAAAGAAGCTCGCTGGCGTTCGTCCCAGGTCCTGATGATGGGCGTCTTCGGCCAGTTCTCCGGCAACGGTCTTGGTTACTTCAACGCTACAATCTTCGGTGAGCTGGGAGTTAAAAGCGTGGCTCAACAGCTCGGCTACAACGTTCTTAACTCCGTCATCTCTGCCATTGGTGCTGGGACGGCAGTATCACAGACTGACCGCATGCCACGCCGTAAGGTGCTTGTTTATGGCACTTTCGCCTGTGCCGTCATGCTGGCCATTAACGGCGGCTGTAATGTCGCCTTTGGGAGGGATCAAACCAACATAAATGCCGGTCAATCTGCGCTCGCTTTCTACTTTCTCTTCAATGTCGTCAACTCCTTCACCTATACTCCATTACAGGGTGTCGTCCCAGTTGAGGCCCTCGATAACACCAGGCGTGCTAAAGGTTTGGCCTTTTACGGTTTCTTGACTGGTTGCCTCGGCTTCATCAACACTTTCTGCACGCCTATTGCAAACAAAACTATAGGGCTGAACTATATCTGGGTCTTTGTGGGCTGGGATTGCATCGAGACCGTCTGTTGGTACTTTTTCGGGTATGTCAATCTATTTTGTCCTATCTATTATGCATGCACGCTGGGAAACAGGAGTTTGCTAAACATTCCACCAGTATCGAGGCCCAAGGCCGCACTCTCGAGGAGCTCGAGTGGGTCTACAAACAGCCGAACCCAGTCAAGGCATCTCAACATGTCGACAGAATCGTACAGCAGGCCGACGGCACCGTCACCGAGAAGATCGTCAGCGAAAACGACTCTTAGACTAGCTGACTCCTGTTTTTGCTTCAGTATAAAGAGCCAGTCTCGCATTCTAACCTAATAGTCACCCATTTTACTTGAGTAGCAAATACAATAGCTAGTTTTTAGGACTACAGCCCTGTCTACTTTCATTTCAATTCATTGGAAACGAAAGGCTTAAACCTTAGTTTCACGTAATATTTACCACTTAGCTACAATAATATTATGCAGCATTGTGTATATGAACGCAGCTTTACGATTCTCTCGATGAAATTTTTCAGTACTCGCCCTTGAGTTTGGCAATGAGTTCTTCTGTGGCAGGAGTATATATACATATTACTTTCCCATTCATTCCCCTTATTACCGCGGTTGTGTAGCGTCCGAAGCACTAAATGAAAAAAGCGAAGGGGAAGATGATGGCGTCGTGGAAAGGTTAAGATGATGTAGGCAAATAACATACATATAACCATCAAAAGAATACTAAAGGACCTCCCCTCTCCATGCCCTAAAATCCCATCACCCTCTCTCTATCATCATCATCAATCGTCCAACCTCATCTAAGCCCCTATTCCCTCCTCGCCCCTCTTTCACGTGACCTCCACACTCTTTCAACAACACAAGTCACACTGTGGTTCACAAGTAAGAAAATCAACATTTGTTACGGCTAAAACATGTAACCTATATGCCGCTGAATCTAGTAATATGGTAAAATGCAGTGCATTATTCAATTACGGTATATATTATTGTTTTATTAAAACTACTCCTAAAATTAAAGGTTTAAAGCATGCTTTTATGTTATCACCTAATATATGGTTAACCGCGGAGAGCCCTCACAAGGCGGCGCTGAGAATTTCGTCTGCGCAAAGACCTTCTGCATATGATCCTCCTTCTTCTCGAACTTGTAATACACTTTGTCTAGATCCTCAACGCGGACACGGTGCGTCACCATCCTAAGCGGGTCAATCTGGCCGTCCTGGATTCTCTTTAGCAGGTCCTCCCAGTAGTACTGTACTGGCGCTTGGCCATTGCCGATGAGGCGGATACCGCGCTCCATTATCGAGCCTAGAAAGGATGTCAGTTAGTGTTCGATTTGAATTTGGAGCCGGCTAACCGATATTGAAGTTGTTTGTATGGCCCACATAGACACCGGTAATTCCGACGCGACCAAAACTTTTCACCGACTCAATCATCTCGTTCAAGATCTCGCTAGTATCTGTTTCAAGGCCGACAGCTATTTCAGCAGTATGAAGCCATCCCTTCGGATACTCGCCAGCCACACATTCAAGTGCAACATCTGGGCCATAGCCATCAACCATCTCCTTCAGCTTGGTTACGACAGGGTTGGTGCCCTTCAGCTCCGAGTAGTTTACACGCTCAACCTTTGGATACTTCTCCTTTACGAAGTCCAGCCGCCAATTGTGATCGATCATGATGACTCTGCTGGCTCCGTTTATGAACGAGAACTCCGCACACATTTGCCCAACAGGCCCTGCTCCCCAGATTGCAACGACATCACCTTTTTTAACGCCAGTGTCCACGACGCAGTTCCAGCTCGTGCACACTACATCTGAGAGGTAGAGACCTTTCTCGTCAGGGACGTCATCTGGAAGCTTGAGAAGGTTTACATCGCCAAGCGGCACGCGTACGTATTCTGCCTGACCGCCAGCGAAGCCGCCAGTGAAATGCGAGTACCCGAACATGCCGGCTGTCCTGCCACCATACATCGCATTCATGCTTTTGTTCGCATTGGTCCTTGCGCATTGCGATGAGAGCTTCTTTTTGCAATACAGGCATTCTCCGCACGCGATCTGGAAGCTCGCCACTACTCTGTCACCTTTCTTGAAATTCTTGACTTCTGGGCCCGTCTCATCGATGATACCACAAAACTCATGACCGAGAATGTCACCCTTCTGCATTTCCACGATCGAGCCGTGCAAAAGATGGAGGTCACTGCCACACACCGTGCTGCCGGTGACCTTAAGGATTACATCGCGGTCTTCAATGAGCTTTGGCTTTGGGCAGTCAACTATCTGTGTTAGTGAAGGAATGCCTGGCAATAAAACGAGCTGGCTTACTGATTTGCACTTTGTTCTTTCCCATCCAAGCTAGCGCCTTCATCGTAATGTTTGGATCACCATACTCCTCTGGATCGAGCGCAGGGTTTGAGACGTCCTGAGCGGTAATTGCGTTGTTGTCGTAGCCAATGGCTTGCTCGACCTTGTGCGCCATCTGTGACGTCGCCATTTTGAAGACTGTCTTGCTGAGCAATCTGAAAATCGATTAGAGCAGAAGGAAGACTGTAACTCGGGAAAGAATAAAGTGAATCCATTCGTATATTAATAGTTTCTCTGCTGCCGCCGTGACGGCCACGCATCTACCGAACGTACCGTCATCATTCTTTCTTCATTGCTAACCGACCTCATGTTTGGATCTGTGGTAGGGGCTATTATTTGTTACGACCTCTGGTAACGATATTGGGGTTATCCACTCCGTTTCAATCCCCAAGATCGTTACCAGAGGTCGTGATTGGTGATGGCTTTAGAGTTTATACGAATGCTATCACAGAGAAAAGACAAGCAAATGACAGCCTGCGGGTTAGGAGATCGACCTACTAGTGAGTCGCGGGCTTGCAACTACCATCAGCCCTACATACGGATCATAGACTCCCGGGTGGGATGTCGTGCGGTAGGGGTGCGGCAGCTAGCAATGTGGCAAAGCTGATTATGTCAGCATGGATAGATAGCTAAGCGGGTTGCTTTATGCCGCATATTACGGGACGTAGTTTACAGAATACATCACTATAAGCCCAAACAAATAATAGCCCCTGCCACGGATCGTGACAGCAATACGATTAGATGGATATGGATCTTAACGTGATGAAGAAGCGAACTATCTTTCTGTGCAATGATTCATTACATGACGCCGTATTGCCGCTTGACCCATGTAATACCGCTAGCTCAGACCCAGCTACCAGCGAATTCGCCCACGACGACAAGATGATGTGAAAGTTTGGGATCTTCCGCATCGACATCGACCTGCTATTCCACGATCTCTGATCTTGGAGATTGATCGGTACTGGCTTTGGAGTCTATACGGCAGCTAGCAATACAGACGGATATTGGGTCTTCCGTGATGAAGAAGCGAGCTATCTTTCTGTGTAATGATTCATTACATGACGCCGTATTGCCAAAGTAGACTGTTCGACTTATGTGATCCATTGGAAACACTACGGGCCCCCGTCACTGTATTCTAGAGCCCTAGCCGCGTAGGACGTTAAGTGGTACTGTATAAATTTACCACAGGACTCTCGAACCTAGCCTGCTGACGAATTCCATGTGTTCCTGTGAACTATAAATTCTTCGTCTGATACAACGCTTTATTGTTCCAAGAGATTCAATTCTTCCGATTAAAAACCCCAACTTACCCAATACAATGGCAAAGTTCAACTCTCAGGCAGTGCAAGATATGCCACACCTAACCCTGTATGGCGCGCAGCTCGCATCTGCTGCCGCTATCGCAAAGGCACAGGAGATACAAGTCCCCGAAGATATTGCTATTGTGGATGCTTCGCAGCAACTCCTCCACTTCCAGCGCATGCCGAAAGCAAAATACGCTAGCATCGACATTGCCATCAACAAGGCCTTTACCGCTGCTGGATTTGGACTCCCAACGCATGCGTATAAGGAGAACGTCTCGCCTGGGGGGCCTTTGTTTGGTATAAATAATAGTAATGGAGGAAGGTTCATGACCATCGGAGGCGGACTACCAATTGAAATAGATGGGCGAGTTATTGGAGCTATTGGATGTAGTACTGGCACACCTGATGAGGATCGGCAGGTGGCACAGGCTGGGGTGGATGCGGTACTAGCACACGTGAAGAAGGAAAATGGATCGTAGGCATTAAGGATATGATTTAGTGTAGTTAAGGTATTCACAATCAACGTCTTTATGGAACTTGGATATCACATCGTACGTGCCCATCCATATCACAGGGCTTATTCTCGTTTGGTGGCATGGCCTTTGCCTTCTTAGCTATATCGCAGGCATGATTCGATCGTCTGACAAAAGCACTGCTCGTTGCACGCTAAAGCTTTGACATTATGTAGTCCTTAGTCCTTGGGCGATGGATGCCCCACGGCATGTCTTCGTTATGATTTAAATTGTGTTGTTAGAAAATAAAGGAGCGACTAATAGAGTAATAAAACTACATTCAGGCAAATAAGCGCAATGTGCAAAGCTGATTATGTCAGCATTGATAGATAGCAGAGGGGGTTGCTTTATGGCTGGACATCGGGAGACGTAGTTTACAGAATACATCACCATCAGCCCAAACAAATAATAGCACGGATCGTGACAGCAGGCCTAACGGAAAATTATCCCGTGATGTTGACGTCTGTTGGTGTACAATGCTGCTTATGCCGGTAATTACGAGGAACGGTTGTATAGACGATGACACAAAGGACGGCCCTGTAGAAGGTAGTACTGCCTTGAATATTTAAAGAAACGACAACGAAACTGAAAAATGTGGTGGGAAAAGCACCCCTTTCCACGTGATCTCCACACTTTTTCCAACAAACACACAATCACGTGACCTGTACCTCTTTCAACGCCCATTTCTCACGTGACATATATGTATTTTTCTTTTTCAAATTTAAAGTGATGACGTCAACATCCCCTTTTCATTCCCGCGTCGCACAACCCATCGAATCCCTACCCAGCGTAGTAGAGACATCCCATTGTCGCAGACGACGTACCAGAGTATGCCAGCGCATCTGTTCTTGGTGTAAGTGTAGCTGTGGTTGTGGCTGCGGCGTCCTGCGCGATTCAGGTGAGTATGGGTGTGCTGGCTGTGGCGTTTATTATTGTGCTGTAGCTGTAGTACTATACTGTCTATGCTGCTGTCTGTATGTTGGACTTGCGTATCGCCACTCTATCGCGATGTACACACTTTTTTGCCACAGCACAGAATACCGGATTGTACTGTAGATAACCAAGCCCAGCCTCCCAGCCTCGCACCCATCACCACCACCCATCACCATCACCCATCACCACCCATACAACCGTCCGTGCCTCCCACCCCATATCCCTCCCATCAGCTCGGCAAGGATCTCAAACGCGTCTGTGTGGATGGATGGTTGGTTGGTTGGTTGGTTGGTGGATATTAGGACGACGTAAACAAAGGCCCACATCCATCCCATTCCCAATCCCGTCACTATATCTGCACGCTAGCCTTGCTAAAAAAGCTTGGGATGTGTGATTTCCCTGTTTTTTGCCGCGGCCCCACACTGTTTCTTTGTACAGAGGTGGGAGGGAGCTTGGGCGATGCGATGGGGACGACGGCGGTCGGGGAGGCTGGATTGGGGGGGGGTTGCGAGGGAGGTGGTAGATGGGGTTGAGGGTGAACCATGGGTGGGTGATGGGAGGAAGGCAGGAGAGAGGGAGGGTTACGGGGTGTCCGAGGTGGATGAGAGAGGTAGAGGTGGATGGGATAGAGGGTGTTGGTGTAGGATGGTGTGAAAAATGAAGGTGAAGATTGGAGATGGGAGTTGGGAGTTGGGGATAGGTCCGTGTGGCGGCAGGAGGTGGGTGGTTGTGAGATCAGAGCGCCAGGAGGTGAGATAAGAGTCTGATGGCAAGTGGGAAGATCTATGGGTTATTTTTGCGTACACACCAGTAATAAGCCATGGGTTAGGTGTTCTTGGAGCTGTTCTTGTTCCTGCCCCAGGACACCAGCGACAGAGACAGAGGGACTTCAGGTACATGTACTCCCTTTTCCCCCATTTGCGACCGCACTGTGCTTGTGCCTGTGCCTGTGGTGTCTGTCTGTGGTGTCTGTCTGTGGTGTCTGTCTGTGGTGTCTGTCTGTGGTGTCTGTCTGTGGTGTCTGTCTGTGGTGCAGCAGAGAGCGACTCATCCCCGTGACTAACTAACCCAATCACATGTCCACCACCACCACAAACAAACACAGCACAACACAATCTCAATTGAGAACGACGACGTATACAGTTAAAATTACGCATCCCCACTCCGGACGGGCTGGTGTCCACAGTGGAGTGCAGTGGAGTGTAGTGGAGCGGGACTAGACGGCAGGGCTTGAGGGAGTGGGATGTGTGTGGATCGACGCGTAGGTGTGAAAGGTGTGTGTGCGTCCCACTCTGCACTGACACATGTGGTACTGACTACGCGAGGAGGCGATGGGGATGGGTGGTGCTGCTGTGGAGTGTGAGTGTGAAATGGACTGCCGTTGTCGTTCGTTCGTCTGGTCTATACGCGTCGTCTCATCTGGTGTGCGGGTATGTAGGTGGGGGGTCTGGTCTACAGTAGTGTCGCCGTTGTTTTTGTCTGGTTCACGGGCGGGCTGCTGTGAGACATTTACTATGGGTTGGGTTGGGTTGGGTGAGACATGCGCAGAGACTTCACCGGCTGGGGATCAACGCGGCTGGCGACACATCACTTGCGCAGTAGCAGAGGTGCAGTACTGGAGACTGACTGGAGAGGAGAGGACGACGGCTTGGTATGGGATGTCCCAGCGCGTATGATGCATGGAGAGCGTAATATGTGGAGTGCTATTTAGACGACTGGTGTATACAGACGATTGTGTATGCGCGATCAGGGAGAGAGGTCACAGCTGTGGAGTGGTGGCTGTGGTGGTCACAGCAGTCACAGTAGTCACAGCCTTCCTCTTGGCGGTATGTTGAACCATGAGGCAAGAGAATCGATAAAAGCGGTGCGCACCAGACAGCCAAATCGATAAAGCGCGACGATGGATACGGCGATCAACAACGATGGGAATGGCTATCACATCGCTACCATCGCTACCACCGTTGAACTTTACTTACCCGAAGGCGGGAAAGGAGAGAAAATGCGCGGATATTCACATGTTGTTGACGTCAGGTCAGGTCATGTCAGGTCAGACTAGTGTTCATCGACTCCCCTTCCTAGGACCTGAAAGAAAGTCTAGTTTTTTTTCGTGTGAGATATGAATGGTCGGATCACTCTCTGTGTGCGACACCACACAGTGGTCTGGTCTACTGTACCAGTCTACAACTCTCTCTACCCGTACCCGCCCAGACTGTAAATTTGCCAAGACGGTACTCGCTGGATATGGGTGGGAGTTGTGGTGGGAGTGTGGTTGTACTACGCCGAGCCGAGATCTGCCAGCAGGGGGGTAGGGGGGGGGATAGCCGATACTTTGTTGTTATCCCGGAGCTGGGCGAAGATCTGAGGGGGAGACGATGTGACGCGACTGACGAAATAGATGGACTGGGCGGAGGTGGTGGATATGATGTGTATATCACTCTGGGGCACTCAGACAGAGACAGCTGGAGGAGTGGATAGAAATCAGCGGATATGACTGAATATCAGCGAACATCATGAACATCACTCACTGGACATCACTCAGTTATAACTGAATATCAATAAACATCTAACTGATCTTCATAAACGCTACTCTAGTATGAGTTGAATATGGGAATATCGATTGAGGGTATCCATCTCTGGGCCTACTGTACCTCTTACTCCTCGCTAACAGTGCTAACAGTGCTAGCGGTACCTCGCCCTGATGTACTTCTAAAATCTAAAATAGCGTACCGTCCTTCCCACCTCTCTTAATCCAGCACACATTCGGGACTTCCTCCGTTAGTTACTAACCCCCTTGTCCCCTCCCCTGTGTCTCGGAGCTAGGATTGCACTAGGGACACACCACTAAGACACTACTAACCCACTACTAACCCACTAAAGTCTAGCACGAATGGGGACCTGGAACCGGGATGGGACTTCAAATGGATACTGCTAATCTTAGGGAAACCTGCACCTTGTAGAACCTAAAATTCCCAAATCCCAATCTCCCCTTCACCCAATTTGCCATTCCCATTCCCATCCTCCTCCCTCCCCCTACCCGGCTGCAACCCTACCTGGCTGCTGCAAACACCACCCCACCCCTACCCTTACCCTTCCTCTCCCTCTGACGCCTCGACCTTGCTTTTCGCCCTACACTAACCGACTCCATTCTCGCGCTACCCCTCCTCCTCCAATTCCCTTCTTCTCCCACCTTTCCCTCTTTTTCTTCTCTCCTCCATCTTGCACAATAGCTATTTAGGTAGCTTTTGAAAAAAGGTCGAGGCTCCCCTCTTCCCTCCTGCAACATCACCGCCACCCTGGCATCATCACCGACGAAAGACGAAAATAACTACAACCTCACCATCAATTGAGCTTTCATTAATTTCCCATTCCTGCGAGCGAGCTTCTCGCACCCAGATCGCCCATCATGGACGGCCTCTTCAAGAGAGCAGATCCAGCTCCTACCGACTCCGACAAGGACTCCTCCGTCTCCGGTCTCGTCGCGACCCTGATCCCGACCTTGGTCGTCGCCCTCGTCTATGTTTCCATCTTCCTGGTCCTGCGTCGGTCGCACCGTCGCTTCTATGCCCCGAGAACCTACCTTGGGACTCTACGTGATAATGAGCGCTCCCCAGAGCTCCCAACTGGCATGTTCAACTGGTTCGGCACCTTCTGGAAGATCCCCGACACCTACGTTCTGCAGACCCAGTCGCTCGACTCATACCTGTTCCTGCGCTACATGCGCATCCTGGTCGCCATCTGCTTCTTCGGCTGCCTCATCACCTGGCCCGTCCTGTTCCCCGTCAACGCGACGGGCGGCAATGGCGCCCAGGGTCTCAACATCCTGGCGTTCGGCAACCTGAACAAGAGCACCGATGGCAAGAACCGCATGTACGCCCACGTCTTCATCGGATGGATCTTCTTCGCCTTTGTCCAACTCATGGTCTGCCGCGAGAGCATCTTCTACATCAACCTGCGCCAGGCCTTCCTCCTGTCGCCCGTCTACGCGAACCGCATCTCCTCCCGCACTGTCCTCTTCACCTCCGTCCCCGACGTGTACCTCGATGAGGCCAAGCTCCGCAAGGTCTTCGGCGACGAGGTCAAGCACGTCTGGATCACCCGTGACACCAAGGAGCTCGACAAGCTCGTCGAGGAGCGCGACAAGACCGCCTTCAGACTCGAGGGCGCCGAGACCAAGCTGATCAAGCTCGCCAACAAGGAGCGCCTCAAGGCCGCCAAGAAGAGCGGTTCCTCCAACGACGAGGAGCCCGTCGTCGCCACCGCCGACTCCGAGTCCGGATCCATCGCCGCCCGCTGGCTCCCATCTAAGAAGCGCCCAACCCACCGCACTGGCCTCCTCGGCCTTTTCGGCTCCAAGGTCGACTCCATCAACTGGTGCCGCGAGAAGCTCGAGAAGCTGATCCCCGACACCGAGGTCGCGCGCGAGAAGTACAAGGCCGGCGGCGACAAGCTCGTCAACGCCGTCTTCATCGAGTTCCTCACGCAGTCCGCTGCTCAGTCCGCATACCAGTCCCTGTCCCACCACCAGGCCCTCCACATGTCTCCCCGCTACATCGGAATGCACCCCAACGAGATCGTCTGGAGCTCCCTGCGCATCTCCTGGTGGCAGAAGGTCGCCCGCCGTTACGCGGTCCAGGCTTTCATCGCGGCTCTCATCATCTTCTGGGCCATCCCCGTCGCGGCTGTTGGTCTCATCTCCAACGTCCCGCAGCTCGCTACTCTCTCTTGGCTCAGCTGGCTCAACAAGATCCCACCCAAGATTATGGGTGTTGTCTCGGGTCTCCTGCCATCTGTTCTCCTGTCTATCCTCATGTCCCTCGTTCCGATCATCATGCGCATCCTCGCCAAGGTCTCCGGAGAGCCCACCCTCGCGCGCGTCGAGCTGTTCACCCAGAACGCATACTTTGCCTTCCAGGTCATCCAGGTCTTCCTGGTCGTCACCATCGGCTCTGCCGCCTCGTCCGTCGCCAAGAAGATCGCTGATAACCCCAGCTCCGTCACCAGTCTCCTGGCTGAGAAGCTGCCCCTGGCGTCTAACTTCTATATCTCCTACTTCATCCTGCAGGGTCTGACTATCGCCTCCGGCGTCGTCTCCCAGGTTGTTGGTTTCTTCATCTTTGGCCTGCTTTACAAGTATCTCACCTCTACCCCGAGATCCATGTACACCAAGTGGACTACTCTGAGCGCCATATCATGGGGTAGCATTCTCCCCGTGTACTCCAACATTGCTGTTATTGGTAAGCTCCTGCTCCCTCCCCATTCCCAAGACCCCTAACTCACTCATCCAGCCATCACCTACTCCCTGATCGCACCCCTCGTCATGGGCTTCGCCACCGTCGGCATAACCCTCTTCTACCTCGCCTACCGCTACAACATCCTCTTCGTAACCGACAACACCATCGACACCAAGGGCCTCATCTACCCCCGCGCCCTCCAACACCTCCTCACCGGCGTCTACCTCGCCGAGATCTGCATGATCGGACTCTTTGGTATCTCCGCCGCCATCGGCCCAATCATCTTGATGGTCGTCGCACTCGTCGGAACAGTCCTCTTCCACATCGCCATGAACTCCGCCCTGGACCCCTTGTTGTACAACCTCCCCAAGTCCCTCGAGGCAGAGGAGGAGCTCCTCGCTCTCGAGTCGGGAACGAGCACTGTTACACCTGGCGTCGTCGGCGCCCAGAACGGCGAGAAATCCCTCGAGGACGGCGAGTCTGCCAACCCTGCTCTCCTCGCCTCAGAGGCAACAGGCGAGAAGACCGTCGTGGCCCTACCAGCCGCACCGCACGCTAAGCCGAACATCCTGACTAAATTCCTGAAGCCGCACATCTACGCCGACTACGCCACCCTGCGCCGCCTGGTCCCCCACGACGTCGCGGGCGCCGTGTCGAACTACAGCCCTGAAGTCGAGCGCGACGCGTACTTGCCTCCTAGTGTTAAGAGCGAGACCCCTCTGCTCTGGATTCCGAGGGATGAGATGGGGATTTCCAAACAGGAGATCGCGCATACGGCGAAGGTGATCCCGATTACGGATGAGGGTGCGGCGTTGGATGAGAAGGGAGCTGTGTACTGGGTTGCGGAGAAGGAGGAGGGTGCTAGGCCGCCGATTTGGGAGGAGAAGACTTATTATTAGATAAGGAGCGTTCTCTCGAAGTGTAATAAGGAATGTTGTTTTAGGTGTTTTGAGATAGGTGGGGGGATGTGGTTAATGTTCGGGGATGATGCGGGTACGGAATGGAATCTTGATACCCTTCCTTTCTTTCATGGGATTATTATATCTGGAGATTGGGTGGGGGGATGTATAGGGTTAGTCTTTAATTTTTGATATCAAAAACTATAGTGTGTTTTCCTCGTATTGCCTGCCTGTCTGTGTAACTTTTTGTTATTGGTTGTGTTGTGTTGTGGGTGATGATTCCAGAGTCGTGCTTTGTGATATTTACGAGCCAAGCGCACACCAAGCGTTGTTGTTGTCGTCATAGACGGAAAATAATTCCCCCGCCCCGCCCTGACGAACGCGGGGTGGTCGTCCGAGGTTGCCATCCATCCACCCAATCCATCCACCCAATCCATCCACCCAGGCAGACAGACAGCTTCGTCAAGCTACCAAAAAACAAATTCACTCACGAACAACAACCGATTTGAACAATTTCCATCTCACAACATCATCATCTCAAGACGGAACGATCTCTCCATACGAGCAATACTTCTCATCCATCCACCCTATCACCCACACCCACACACATAAACACCGCGACAATGCCAGACACAACACCCACCATCGTCACGCCCGCGACGGCCACCTCACCAGCTACGGAAATGAAACGGAAGACTTTCGTTCCGCTTGGTTCGTCCTCCCCTCCCCTTCTCCCTTCTCTCCTCCTCCCCAGCCCTCTCAATCCTCACAATCCTCACAATCCTCACAATCCCCACCCCTCCCCTTCCCCTCCCCTCCACCTTCCCCTCCCCCCCCCCCCCCAAACCCAAACCCAAACACTGTACGCACATCAGCTAACACCCCCCCCCCCCCGGCAACAGAAAACAACCCCCAAATAATGACCACCCTCCTCCACTCCCTCGGCCTCTCCCCCTCCCTCGCCCTGCACGACGTCTTTTCCCTGACCGACCCCTCTCTCCTCGCTTTCGTCCCGCGCCCCGCCTCCGCTCTCCTCCTCGTCTTCCCAGTGAGTGAGGGGTATGAGAAGTATAGGAGAGAGGAGGACGAGGGGTTGAGTGAGTATACTGGGAAGGGGTTTGCTATTGATGCTGGGGAGGGGAAGTTGGGTGAAGAGGAGGGAGGGAATGAGGGGGGGGTATTGTGGTTTAGGCAGACTATTAGGAATAGTTGTGGGTTGATGGCGTTGTTGCATGCGGCGGGGAATGGGAGTGCTAGGGAGTTCGTTGGTGAGTTTTAGTCTTTCCCCTTTCCCCTTTCCCAATTTCCCGATCCCTCCCCCCCCCCCACAAACCATCTTCTCGATCCCGGAATGAGACGCACAAACTAACCCCCCCCTCAGACCCAGACTCAACACTCGGCCAACTCCTCAAAGACGCCACGCCCCTCCCCCCCACCGAGCGCGCGGATTTACTCTACAACTCCCCCTCCCTCGAAGCCGCCCACTCCGCCTCCGCACAACAAGGCGACACCGCCGCCCCACCCGCAGACGACATCGTAGAACTCCACTTCGTGACCTTCGTCGTCGTGAATGGCAAACTATGGGAACTAGATGGGAGGAGGAAGGGACCGATTTGTAGGGGGGAAGTGGGAGATGAGGATGTCCTTGGGGAGAAGGCCCTCGAGATGGGACCGAGGAGGTTTGTGGGGAGGGAGGAGGGGGAGTTGAGGTTTAGTGTTGTTGCGTTGGGGCCGGGGTTGGATTAGGTGTAGGTTGGGGGTTTGGGGGGGGGGAAGGGGGGAGGGGGAGGGGGTATGGATGTGGTTATGAACGGGATGAAGGAACTTTGATGCTGATACGGTGGTATGGGGAGGGGGTGTCATTGGCAGATGTCAGATATATACCGTCGTAAAAGAAGAATGAATGCATACGACCATAGACTCAAGAGAATTGGGCATCCCGTCCGCTCTGCCATACACAAGCTTGTAATCCACTTGCATTTTACTCTCAATCGTGCCAATAGGCATAACGTGGAATCTGAGCCCCTTGCAGCCTTGAAGGGTGAAGCGAGGGTGAGCAGGGTGGTCTTGCTCTTATTTTCTAGGTACTTTTGCCATTGTTGAGCGGTAACTACATTTAATCACGTGATTTGGAAAAGGAGAAGCAGTCGTCTGTGGGTGGGAGGACAGGAATACGGGGGGGACCACAGACGAATTGTAAGTTGTCTCCGGCGGCCGGAACTCTTCACTTTGGCGCAACAGAACAGAAGGCTTCAAACAGTAGAACACGGTAAATACAGTATATATAGATCAATTGAATTACTACCTAATCTACGGGCCTACGTACGCTATTTGTAGTCCTGGGAGAAACCCCCAAAACCCTGATAAGCTGGGCTTTCCGGACTCAGCTTGGCTTTGGATCAGTGGCTTCCAATAGTATGGCGTCACTGTCTCATCCGCAAACCAACTGGGAGCTGGACGGTCCCACGGGGATAACCCGTCGTTTTGGGCGTAAAAACCGACCGTATCCCACGGGGAAGTCCGTTTCCCCCAACATTAGCAGGTGTTGAACTATGTCACCTGCACTGTTGAGGCTGTGTAGCACCCTGGACATATCTTTTTCCCATTTCCAGGCTATGGAGACAAGGATTTCACGTCATCAACCATACAGCTCCACCCGTAGCGATGATGCGATTTGAGGCTCTGTTGGCCTTTGCTCAAAACTATGCAAGAGGTTCAAGGACGAAGAAAGTGCTTGACGTGATCGAACTTTGAGTGGTGGAATGTTCGCACTGCCTGCGCCATATTTTCCCCGCAGTATTGCCCCCGCAGTATTTCCCCCGCAGTTTTCCCTGCCAATATTTCCCCACACTTTTCGGCGGGACAGCTTGTGGAGGCGCAACGCTAGAGACGGGACATAGATGTTCGGATGTGGGACCGCTGGATCTGGGGTGAAGGCAATTAGATCAAGGGTGGTCTAGCCCGTCTTTCGCTATATATTACTGATCACAGTACAGTAACAGTACCCCATGTTACAACATGTGAGAGAGATAAAGTCAAAGGCTCACGCTCAGTTGATTTATGGACTGGAGCCCTGGCAGCTTCATCATTTGTCCTTCAGTTCAACAAATTGTCATTGTAATCAACATAAGCTCGGCAAAATGTTTTCTGATGGGACAATTCAGGAGAAAGCCGACAACAATGACACTGTCCATCACGAGCAGGCCGGAAGAGACAATCTGAAGTCGGCGTCTCCTCCTTCTCTGGACGCGAATCTAGTGTATGACAACGACGAAGAAGAGCCAGAGATTCATACGCGGACCTATCTCGCTCTACTGGCCATGTTCACGCTGAATTTGGTCCGGGTGTTAGCTCTCCAAGGACCTCCTGCAGTCGTAAGTGAAAAGAGTCACCCTAGCAGGTATCGTCAGTTGAATAATACCCTAATGCATTTAGTTATCCTACATAGGAAAAGATCTCAATGATCCGGTTCGTGAGACCTGGGTGCCGAATGCCCTCTCACTAGTGCAAGCGGTCGTGGCTCCCGTCATCAGCTCTGCCTCAGACACTTTCCAAGCTCGGAAATCACTTCTCGTAGGCTGTTCTCTGATATCTTTTATCGGTGCAGCGATTGCGCCGGGATCTAAGGACATCTACCGGCTGATAGTCGCCCAGATCTTGATTGGATTTGGTTTTGCTACAGTTCCACTAGCCTACTGTGTTCCCAGTGAAATACTTCCAAAGAGATGGAGGCCTAGTAAGTCCCATAATCAACAGTATTTATACAACTGCTTTATTACGAGATTGACCTAACTGGTTTGCAGTGGTGCAAGCTGGTATGAA
Organism: Pseudogymnoascus verrucosus; assembly: GCF_001662655.1. Lineage (NCBI taxonomy): Eukaryota > Fungi > Ascomycota > Leotiomycetes > Thelebolales > Thelebolaceae > Pseudogymnoascus > Pseudogymnoascus verrucosus. Next base: position 866,075 of record NW_017263655.1, read on the forward strand.
CGTTGCTGCGGCTCTTGGCGCTTGCATAGGACCTTTGATAGTTGGTGCTTTAACAAGGACAAACTCGCATACTGGGTGGCGTAATTTCTATGTAAGCGTTATTATCTTTCTCAATTTACCAATGAAACTATGCTTACATCTCTAATAGTGGTTTCAAATGGCACTTTGGGGAATAACCGCGCTTGGTATCTTCCTTGGCTACAGACCGCCAAAGAGACATACTCGTCTTGATCACCTGTCGTTTGCACAAAAGATCGGGCGACTCGATCTTCCAGGTTTTGCCCTTCTTACTGCTGGTCTCGCTCTGTTTTTGACTGGGCTTAATCTTGGTGGAAGTATTTTCCCATGGCGAGCTGTTGAAACACTGTCTACGCTGATTATTGGCCTTGTGCTCCTTATCGCGTTCGGTATTTACGAATGGCTGTTCACTAAGACAGGCATCTTGCATCATGATCTTTTTGTCGCTGGAAAGGATACCGGACGTACCTTCGCTATCTGTGTTGGCCTTATGTTCATTGAAGGCATCTTGCTCTTTAGCTATATCATATTCTATCCGGTCTTGTATGTTCACTATATCAAAGCCTATGTACACTTCACTAATTATCATTAGGACAACCTCGCTTTTTGAGACAGACGCATTTCTGTTAACGGCAAGAGAGCAGCCTTTTTGGGTAGCTGCTGGATTAAGCACAATACCTTATGGCTACGTCAGCACAAAGCTGAGGAACATTAAGGGCCCACTGTTCGTTGGATTCCTCCTCATGACTGCTGGCATCGTCGGACTCGCTACGGTTGAACCAAGCCATTCCACGAATGCGGTTATCTTTTCCGGGCTTGCTGGTGTTGGATTCGGCGCTCCCCTCATACTAATCATCTCAGGAGTCCAGCTTTCTACACCCCATCATCTGATTGCTACTGCGACTGCAGTGACCACGTCATTCAGAGCTGTGGCCGCAACTGTTTTTACCGCAATCTATGCTGCGGCACTGAGTAACCGGCTCGCTAGTTACATACCAAGCTATATAGCTGCGGCAGCCAGAAGCGCCGGGTTGCCTACAAGTTCTATTACGGAATTTGTCGGAGCTCTAGCCTCCGGTAATGCCACAGGAGTCGCACATGTCCCTGGAGTCAATCCGCTCATTGTTGCAGCAGGAACTGCGGCTTTGAAGCAAGCATCAGCAGATGGGATACGAGTAGTGTTCATCATAGCAGCTCCGTTTGGTGCAGTGGCGTGCATAACCTGCTTCTTTATTGGCGACCTAAGGAAGGTTATGAATTACCATGTTGACGCGCCATTGGAGGATTTACACGCGAAGAACCATCACGCCGTAACTGCTTAAGACATTGAAAACTTCATACGGAGGGAACAAAGTTGCATTTAAAGCACTGCTTCTAATTATAGCTGATATAAATCTGCGCATTTTACTTAGCCACGCCTTATTCAATGTAAAATTACTTTTATTAATTGTTAAAATAGAGCGCCTATCCTATTTTAGAGCTATGTGCGTATTAGGTTGGACTAGCTAGTAGCCATCTGTATGAAGTTATGGCTAATATATGACATTAAAATGCAGGTGTTGTAGGAGATCAGTAAAGGTACGATTTTCCCGCTATGGCTATCCATGACCGTTTCCTCAGGTGCGCACGTTAATCTCATAGTATGTATTTACGACAGAGGATGAGGTGATAATTTTCTGGGGGTGCGACGGATGCCAATCAAAGATAGCAATTCAATATGTTGGGTCTATAAAGTGATGTTACTACGTATGCTCATTTCCCTTGATATACTTGGAGGGTTTGGGCCTCTGCCGAGAAACTGTCCTCTTCGATCTAGAATGGATGGATTTGCTCATAATAATCATTGTCGTCATTTACTGTTACTGCGCATGCACAACTACAGCTAACTAACTTAGTCTGCTTCGCCACGGAAACAAAGGGACCTTGTCGCAGCTTTGCACATGGTATACACGGCTTCTTAGCGCTCAAAGTTACATTGGCCCACATTCGGCTTTCGGCCTCGTTCGACATTGGGCCAACCCCATTAATCATCTGGGGGGTTGGACATGGATCAGGCCTATAGCCCCATCATTTGTTTTTTGCCTTACACGCTATGGCTGAATTCTCCTGCCGAATTGTCCTGCCGAATTATTAACAATGGTGGTTGCTAGCGGACCTATGCAGAGTTGGCATCCATATAGTTGGTCTTACCGTGGTCCCACAAGTTGTTAGTGTACTAGAGCTCACTAATGAAATCAAACTCTCTGATTCCGTCCCACATTGTTGTCCCACATTGTTGTCCCCACATTGCTGTCCCAAATAAAATTGTCCCACATCCTTCTCGCCCCACATCGCAGGAAGCGGTAACCCCCTTTGCCACTGTATACCTATCGCATCCGTCGATAATTATGTTGGTCTCCAACTTACACATTCTGCAGAGGGTAGTACGGAGTAGGGATTCGGCAAATGTCGTGAGCTTGTATGAAGGTTCCGAGTGATTCTAAGTTGATCGATTGACTCTCTGTTTGGATGTGGGACTCTTTAGTATCGCTGAACCGCCCTCATGGGGCATCCCACAGCATATAGATACACATCTGCCCAATACATTCGTTGTGTCTCATGATTTAGAAACTCTACCTGATTTATCCCAGCACCTGCCACTGGCTTCTTCAGAAAATGCCTTCTTGGACTCATCTTATTCGTTTTGTTGCCGTTGAAGACAATCAGTCGCACATCGGACAGTTAGTAGATCCAAGTCGCGATGTCGGATTAGACACCTTGGAGGGGCGCGAGGTGAAAGCATACGAGATTGTCGGCACCATTTTCGACGGAGAGGTTACCGAAAACATTTTCACCGTGAAATTCGTAAGTTCGACGTTGCCAACTGAGTTCGAATTATAACCTTAACCAAACTTCTAGCTACAATCACCTGTTGAACGAGAGAGTTGCAACTATATCAGATGTCTCGGTCTGAATTATAAAGATCATGCACAGGTAAGAGCCCAGGATTAAGCACAATATCAGCAATACCTCAACTGTAACTGACCACTATTACAGGAGGGTGGTTTCGCTATTCCGAAGGTTCCTATTCTCTTCACGAAGCCGCGTTCCGCATTGATCGGGCCTTACCCAGCCACAGTCAACATCCCCAAATGCGCGCAGGACGGCACTAGCGATTATGAATCAGAGCTCTGCCTTGTAATCGGCAAGACTGGTCGGGATATCTCAGAAGAAGATGCCTTAGACTATGTTCTAGGCTATACTGCTTCGAACGATGTGTCAGCAAGGACTATGCAGATGATCACAGCTCAATGGAGTATGTCAAAGGGCTTGGATAGTAGCTGTCCCATTGGCCCTGTCCTGGTTGCCACTTCTGTCATTCCAGATCCACAGACTCTGCAAATCAAGGGCAGCTATAATGGAACAACTGTACAAGACGGACACACTAGGTAAGGGTTTTAAGCATACCCCCTGATTATCACGCAGACCCACTAACCTAAGAAGCGACATGATCTTCAACATCCGCCAACAAATCTCCTACCTCTCTAAAGGAACGACACTCGAGGCAGGAACAATCTTCTTGACGGGCACTCCAGCCGGAATCGGCTACTTTCGTAAGCCAGCTGTGGTGCTTGAAGATGGTAGCCAGTTTTCTGTCTATATTGAAAAGATCGGGACATTAGTTAATAAAATACGCTACGAGTAGAAGAGCTATAGCCGGATTTGAGCCGTTCACTTACACGGGTCCGTGTTAGAGAGGAAAATTTTCTACGTTTAGGTATGTGCACGGCACTTTTTAGAATACTAGGTTTATGTCGATGGTTGCCAATTACACATTTGAGTCGGAGGAAGAAAGTGACACTAAATTACACCCATAAGTTACTGCTAGAATCTATTCTGTAGACTACTTAAGCTAGATTATCATCAAAGCATACCTCTATAATGTAATATTCAAGCTAACTGCGGAAATAAAAATAATAAGCGTTTCCGTTTCATATTATTTGCTATGCAGTGGTTCCTACTGTGAGCGAAGAGGCGTCGGACCAATTATGTGGGGGACCAATTATGTGGGGACCAATTATGTGGGTGACCAATTATGTGGGAATGGGTCTTCCCCAGGATTGTTCCCCGCCATTTCTTTCTCTCTCCGCAACCCCTTCCTATTCACGCTGCATTAGATATGTTGATGCCCCGTCCTCACTACATATTTTAGGACATCTTTTATAACTAAGAATGTCGACGCCACTAAGGACAATCTCGAGGCGAAGCACTAGGAATCCCTCTGACAGCCGGAACGAACCTGCCGGTGCTGCCGGTGTTCGAAACAAGGACAAGCATTGCCAATACTGCGAAAAGATATTTAGGAAGACAGAGCATCTTCTACGACATGAGCGAAGCCATACAAAGGAGAAGCCATTTCGTTGTGATATGTGCAGTAAGGTTTACACTAGACAGTATCCGCGCCACCTGATTATCTCTATAGTACAGGGCTAAATTGCCATAGTGACACTCTACTTCGACACTCCAAAACCCATGACATCGACCTTTCTCATCTCGAAGCCGGCATCACATTATCGCAAATGAACCATGATGGCCATATATCTTCTGAGAACAATAGCCACAGCACAGAGCAACGTGCGACAGAACGACCTGAAATAAACTTTGATCTTCAAGGTTGGCCAAGTGCAATCCCAGAGCAAATTAACAATAGCACAATGCAAAATGGCTATGAGAGCCAGACGTCGCCCTTTCCCACGGTGCACCTAACCGTTGCCGCAGATGGCAACGTACATGATATGCGCACGCAGACTACAATACAGAGTGACAGCCAGCGACTCTTTATGGAAAACTTATTTCCAGACCCAACGGGAAACCTCACCGGTACTCCACTAATATCTGCGAATATGCCTTGGGGGGGGTCACTGATGTCTCCAGGGCCGTCATGGTTGGTAGGCTATGATTTCGATCTCGAGGCATTGAACACGTCAGTCTCCACGACCCTGTGCGCCACCGAGCCTTTATTTCAATCTCAAGTTAATCGAACGGCCATGCCAAGTGCGCTACAGTTGGGAGAGATTCCTGAGGCTGAGATGCATGGAGAACGAAAGGATGTCACAAACGAATGCGTCCGCAGAGGATGGTTCTCTCATATTGACCCGTTTGATGAAAAGGATGATCATGGCGGTGCCACCACAGGCGAGATGACTCCAGTCACCGCGAGAGATCAATATGACATCGGAGACAGCTTCCGTCACAGGATAAGCCAACGACTTAGAGCTCGCACAATTGATGAGCCGCTCCCGTCGACAAAATTCCTGGTATGCCAATTTTCTGTCAAATGACTTAGACGAAGACAGAAATCTGATACTAAACGCAGAATCTATCCGTCCAAATATATTTTACTAAATTTAATCCTATATTTCCGGTTATACACGGCCAGACGTTTCGACCTACACCGAGGAACTCGCTGCTACTATTATCAATCACGTCCATAGGTAGTTTACTTCTCGGATCAAAGGGAGCAGCAAGCCAGGGTATACGTATATTTGAAAGGCTTAACAAAGCTATTCTAGCGTCGGTGTGTAATTTGAAACGGCAAACCACTCTACATACGGCTAACCAAACTTCTAGTGGGAAAATACAGTCTTATCTGACCCAACAGAGGCGGCATCCATGATACAGGCAGCCTTAGTCGGCCAAACATTCGGCTTCTTATCTGGGGTATATTTGGCCTTGATTAATCTAATGCCGTTTCTAACAATCTATTCATTGGCAGATTTCAAAACATCTTGCTATTGTAGAGGCCTTTCATGGCTCAATTATTGCTGTAGGTTTCGGGGTACTAAACTCCGCAGTAGTAAGGCTAATGTCTTCCATATAGTGGGCAAGGAGATGTCAAATGTTTAACTATAGAACAAGCCATCCCCAAGTTGAACATCTAAGTGGTGCGAGTTTGCATGAGGCTTGGAAGGCTTGGGCAAGATCGGAGTCAATTGTGAGGTATGTGGGTATCCAAGGCGGAAAACGCGTTTACTTATATTGGATACTTTGAAGGACAGTGCTAGGATTGTACATCCATGATGCCAAGCTTGCTTGCATGTTTCATCATGAACCACTTCTCCGTCACGATTCAATCCTGGTGCCGGTGGCCGCTGACGACGACATCTTCAATGCACCCAGCGCAGCCATCTGGAGAGAGAAAATGCTCCGTCAGTCGGCATCTCGGATACCAGTTCATGAATGTCTACACGTAAATCATCACCACGATCATGGTTCGCGGCTACTGCCCCAGGAATTAAGCTGGAAAAATAGTCACTTCACTGCATATGTCATACTCTATGGCATCTCCTCGACAATTAGCGAGAAACAACAGATGGGTCAAATACGTCCTGCTTCTGCAAACTTTAACAAATATTTTGAAGCTCTCATTTGTTGGTATCGCACCTTTCAAAGAGACGTCGGCGTTTCTGAAAACCAAAATATCCAGCGTCCTGACACGCTCTGCCTCATGGTACTATGGCACACTGTCTTCATGAGCCTAGTAACTGATTTTAATGTCCTCGAACGCGCTGTTGGCCGCAATGGCGCAGAGAACTGGACGTTGGATGCGGATCTTGCATACGCGACTAGTTGGGCAACATCGAGAGAAGCCCAGCGCTGCATTCTCCACGCCCATGCCCTGCTCTACTCTCTTGGAGCCTTGCGCCTCGACGCTGAAGCTGCCATCCATATTCCACACTGCCTCTTTCTAGCAGGAATAGCCAGTTACTGCTACACACGCTTCCGTCGACCTAGCTCATTTGAAACACATGGCCATAATCAAACCTCTCACCTAGCCTCCCCTGACTCACAGCTGCAGCCCACCATGGAGTTCCCTGAGTTTACAGTTCGAGGAGTGCCAATACCGCAACACCTCTTCGGTTCGCCAGCAGCTAGCACTAGTGTAGGCGGTACCTTCCCGGCAACTGATGACGCCAGTAATGCGTTTAGTCCAGAAGAGGATCCTACGACGCGATTCCGACCAACCTCAGATGTGGGGGCTGCCATGATGTGTACGTTAATCGACATGTTACAACGGATTGGACATTGGGGCATTGCACGGAAGTATGCTGCAACGTTATCCACCCTCGTGGATGCGGACAGCGATGAGGACTGGAGGTTCATCATGAGCGATCACTAGCGGACTCTCACGGGTAACTCAATAACAACCGGCGACACGCTGTGTCAGACACTCATTTAAATGCATCGTTTTTAAAAGGGCTATTCATTGTATAATTAGAACTAAAATCAGATACTTCAGATGATCTAGTTCTTCTGGGGCGCACCGTCAAATTCTCATCGAATCTTTCTCATGGCCGCCTATTCCAGGAAATCAGCGGGAACCTCTGGGCCCCACACTGCAAGGGATTCGCTCCCTGCGGGACCAAAGCCAATAGGTGTATCTTTGTTGACAGTGTCTCCATCCGTGTAGTGCTATTAGAGGAGTTATCAGCAAATGCATTGGAAAGGGCAGAGACATCGAAAGAGATGATGGGATAGGAGAAAAAGCGATACAAACGTACCTCGATCATGAAACCGGTAGGGTCCCACCAATAATCAAATATTTGGGACCCCAGGATATGTCGGCCTACTCCCCAAACAGATTTGTAACCCTTCTTAGCTAGCCATCTAGAGAAACGTTAGCTCACAAGAGTATGTTTACTTCTGTCGTTACAGATATGATGCGTCAAACAAAATGGTGGAAACGTACTGGTGTCCCAGTATCTGGGTATCAAAGTCATGCACCTCGAAAGAGGCGTGGTGCACATGTGCCGTCGGGTTCTTGCTCATGAAGAAGGTATGATGGTCGACGTAGTCATCGCCCCGGTCGATGTGTGCAAAGAGCGCTACCTCGATACGTGCGGATGGATCGTTCGGGTCCTGAACGTACATGAAATCGGACGGGACGAGATTAAAAGTGCGGGTGTAAAATTGGACTTGCTTTTGAAGGTCAAGGACACAGAGGCCGTAGTGGCCGAGCTTGTTGTTTGTCAGTACGCATCCTCAGACCACGCCCCGAGATATTATTACCTTGTGGACTGCAGCTGGGCCTGCTGTAAAACGCTGGAAGGATCCTATGCGCGGCTTATCTTCTTCAAAGTTGTATACGAGCTTCTCAGGGAGCTGGCCTGGTTCGACTAATTCCTGGCCATATAGGAGGTTGACGGGAAAACCTTCCGGGTCATAGATTGTAACACGGCTGCCCCCTCCTGGAGCGTTTGTCAACTCTTCAATCTTACTTGCGCCGGGTATTGCCGCAGCCCTAAATTATTATTAGCAATGATGGCCTCGTCTAGATGCGTAGAAAATGGCTCTCGGGTACCAACCTCTCTAAATCTGCATAACTCTCCACAGTGTACGAACCGCCAAGGAACTTCTTCGGACCTTTCTCAACCACATATACATAAGGTTCCGAGCCATATCCTCTGTACCAAATGGCGTCCTCTGTTTTCTTCACGCAATGCATCCCAAAGTTCTCCAAGAATATCGAAATCTCTGTGAAGTCGGGCTGCTGGTAGCGCATATGTGATAGGCATACAAGCCGGATTTGTTTGCTCTGGTCGATTTTCTCTCGGGCCTTCCAGTCGCTGATGCTCATGCTGTCCCAGCCGATCATTTTCATTGCTTCCTTAGCGGGAAGTGAGTACCCTTCATTGCCATTATTGAGGGGACCGGGTTTAGAAGCCAGGTCGGGATATGCTTTCTGGCCACCACTATTCTAATTGTGTGAGATGATGATTTTGAAGATGGGATGAGCCACGAGAAGACATACTGTGATGTCGGCCACTGTAGAAACCATGTCGGAGTATTCAATAGTGAGAAGACCTGAGTGTTGTTTAAAGTCTTCTTAGCCTCAGTTCTGGCCTAACTGAAGGTGATATACGACGCACACGGTTTAAGTAGCAATCTTAAAGAATAGGTGCATCTGTACTATAGATATCCTTATGATCATAACACAAAGAGTGTTAGAGTAACCTTTCATACATCATATAAGTCTACTAGCTACCCCGCACAACTGCCGAGGAATTGCAGTTTGTATACGAATAGTTGTTAAAGCCGGTTTCGTTGTCCGGAGAAATGCAAGTACATACGTGAATGGCGGGACGGTGGGATCTGAATGGTGGGACAGTGGGACAGTGGGACAGTAGGACTGTGGGACTGTGGGACTGTGGGACGGGAACGTTTTGGGATGAAGATCCACTTTGTCGGACCAAAAAGAACGTTAGGCAGCTTCCCCACTATCCCCACAATCTATCACCTAATCCATACCTGTAAATAATAACTGTTAGAGAAGTATTCTTCTACAATGTTGCGTCCCTAGTAAGATAGATCGGCTCTACGGAGCAGGCGTTGTTCAATGTGCCTCAGTCCCACCAGTCTCTTTTTCACCCCTGCCCCGTCGCAATACTCCCACATATCCGCCTGCGCAACGGGTGTGTTCGTTAGCTCCTAGGTTCTCCGCGGTTTAATGCATGCCAGTCCTTATCCAAGTCAATCAAAAAAGTAGATCATTAGATTTATGGCAGGTGTTTCCCCTGTGGGCCGGCTACCCGTGGCGTTTCATGGCGCTGCGTTTACTAAAAAGACTCACTTGGATAGTTGTTAGCATTGGCTCTGACCCATCTTCATTCTCTTGATCTGTTATTTCACAAGAACATCCGCCGCTGAATTTCTAATAAGCCATAATAATCTATGGTGGCCTCGTCAGTTACGATGTCCTCAGCAGTGGACGAAGAATTCGAGATAATTATCTGCGGATGTGGTCCTACAGGCGCGCTGCTCTCTGCAAACCTAGGACGACTAGGTGTGAGACATCTTATCCTAGAGAAGGAGTCAGATATAACGACGGATCCTAGAGGGATTGTCTTAGATGAAGACGGGATTCGTAGCCTTCAAGGTGTTGGGAAATATGAGGCGCTCTTTCGAGATGTAGGGAAATGTGAGTCGTGTGAAAGCCATATCGCGGGAGTCTACATTGCTAACCAGATGCATAGCTGTGGGAATGTTCCGCTTCATTGAGGGAGGAAAAGGCCTTACATGCAAGCCATTCCTGCAGATCAACCAAGATACTGTAAAGATAGCCCCATGGCGTGCTGTATACGTTTGACAACTACTAACCAGCAGTAGATAACCGGAGGCACCGGCCACGTAGGATTTATGAGCCACAAACAACCAGCATTGGAAAACCAGTTGAGACTTGCCATGAACAAGACATTTTGCAATTTAAGATCAAATTCAACTGTCGTCGCAATCGAAGAGGTCGAAGAATACGTCTATGTCGAGTATAGAGATGGAGCCGGTCAAAATCGAAAGGTACGCGCTAAGTTTCTGGTCGGCGCAGACGGAAAAACTGGTTTTACGAGAAAGAATTACCTCGAACCTCGCGGGGTCATCATGGAAAAAAGCAGGGAGTACATCACCACCATCTTAGTTTGTTTCCTCAAGCTGATCAATATAGGTTTCACTACGAGGCGATTTGGGTTGCCTTGAACTGGCGTTTAGTTCTGCCCAATCCAAAATCACACCCTAAGTTTCCTCTTTGGGACCTAGGTTACACCCCAGAAGAGGTGTACGATTTATTTTTCCCTCCATATTTCAACTTCATATGTGATCCTGCCAGACCCTCAGTTTGTGGTCGATTTGGGCGCACTGAAGATCGATTATGGCGGTTCGAATTTGTGGTTAAGGAAGGTGAAGACAAAAACCAAATGTCATCACAAGAAGAGACGAGGAGGATTATACTCCCATATCTACGCCATCCAGGCAAGAAATACGGGTGAATATAACGCTATAAGATATCGTTTATTCTATACTGACATTGACACAGCCTACCAGAAGATGTATCTTGGCCAGAAGATTGTATCGAATGCATACGATCCCGCCCCTTTTCATTCTCGGCAAGAAGTTGCAATCGCTGGTCCTTGGGGCGCGTGATCCTCTGCGGTGACGCTGCTCACGTTTTCCCACCATGTGAGTACCTCGACACTAATATATTAGAAGTGACGGTCTGACTATCGCAGTTGGAGGGCAGGGCATCGCGTCCGGATTTCGAGATGCTACATCACTCGCCTGGCGGCTTCGCCTCGCCATCAACCCATCCTGCAAGGACTACGACTTCCTCCTCCGCGGCTGGTACGCGGAACGAAAGCAGCAACTCGAACGTTCCTTGGCAGCCACGATTGCAAATGGGGAATACTGCAATGAGCCATCCCGGATAAAGGCGTTCGTGCGGAAATGGGTGCTTTGGGCTGTACAGCTTGTGCCAGCCTGGAGACAACAGTTGGAACTAGGCCCTAGAGCCCAAGGCATGACGAAGTACGACTGGGTTCCAGGGATGCCGTTCTTGCCCCAATTTGGAGGCGGAAAGTCCTTCCCCCAAGTCTTTTGCGCGCCTATTAATGGACCAGCGCCGCCCATTCCAATGTTCACAGACGATGCAGTATTCAAAGCTGAGAAGAACGGCTGTTTTCAGATTGTCGCGCTTCTTGATTCGTTGCAACAGCTTCCTGTCGCACTAGAAGAGGTCAAGAGTGTAACCACCCAAATCGGGAATGGCGACATTTTAGACTCAATGGAGACAACCTACTTGATCCAGAACCAACGCGGCAGCGCCGCAGGACCAGCATCTGCCCATCTCGACTTACTGCAGGATACGAGCACTTGTGTACGCATCATTGATGCTGAAGAATATACTGCCGCCGGGGCAGGAACAACAGGCTTTACGAGGCCAAACCCGCTATACTATGACGCGAACCGGATAAGGAAGGATCTAGGTGCGAATGCAAGGTACATAATCGTGAGATGGGATCGCATGGTTTTTGCGGCGTGTAAGGATGCTGCGGAGTTACAGAAGGCAATATGTCTTGTTGACGGCTGTCTTAATGGTAGTGCAAATTAGTTAGCGTTGCTGCAGTTACTATAACCACTATTACTATGCACAATCCCTCTTTAGACCTTTAAGCGGCGTAAGTATAATAGACTTGATCTATCTGGACTTATTGACCTCGACATGAACAACCCATCTAATGCTCTCGTCCCATTTAACGTACCAAATTCGAGATTCGATTCGGAAGGGTCTCCTAGGACCAGATGATCCGCTCATTGCATCTAGTCATTGCATCTAGTCTCAACAATATTGCGCTGTCATATACTGAGACAAGTGACCTTAAGAAGGCATACTCAGCGCACGAGAAGGCGCTATCAATTCGTCTCCGCGCGGAAACCAGAGTTACTAACACTTACAGCAACATGCCTAGCTTACTTCTTCGAATGAGAAAACCAAATGCAGCTAAAGAGATGATGTAAAAGTGTCCAGTTCTAAAGGACTTTACTAACGACAGTTTTATAAACACTAGGAACCTACGATACGTTAGTAACATGGTTCTTCTTTCCTACATACGCTTTGCTTAGGGTTAACTAGACAATGTAATGTGGCTTATAGCTAAGGCTCTTACATTCAGACAGAAATTAAAGGGGAATAGACTTAAGACATGTGATTCTCTATATGATGTTATAGATATGCTTATTCGCTAGGGGCGCTTTATCATTAGCTATGTAAGTTTTAGAATTTCTAGAGAGCTTATAAATTCACTAGGGCTATAGACTAATATAAAATAGCAAGCTTCTTAAATAGCTTATAGCTATATTAGAGACTATAACTAAGGCTAAAGGATAGCTTACCTAGGCTAACTATAAGCTAAGTGTATTATATAGTAAGAAAGAGATGCCTAATAAGAGCTAAATTAGTAAAGCCTAGGCTATTTCTCTAAGAGATAAACTAGGACCTAAAAGTAAGGATAGACTGTTTAAAGAAAGAGAGTTTATAAAGCTATGTCTTTTATGTTATAGTAAAGAAGGAGACTTTAATATTCTTAGTTTATATAGTACTCTTAATTACTTAACATTATAGGTAATAGCTATATATACTATACCTTAGATAAGTAATTACTATAGGTAGTTAACTATTATTAAGGGAGTAGTTTTAAGGATATATATAATAGTTCCTAGCCTATATAGACTTTAGTAGATTAGTGTAACGCTAGGTCTTAAACTATAAGACTTATAGAGGTTTTATTACGTTAGTTTACTTAATAGAGGAGGTAGGGGATTAGATACTAAAGGCTTTTATAAAACACGTTATAGTATATAACAAATACTATATTAAGTTGAGCACGAAGCTCCTATCTAAGAACTATCTATCTACTTATATAGTAGCGTTGTACTAAAGGGAATAGTTAGAATAGCAGACTCTCTAACTATTCTTACTATTCCTACTAATCTAATTACGTGTACATCCTATAAGAGGTGCTACACTTATTATAGGTACTAATTCCTATAGGTGCCCTTCTAAGGAGGCACCTTACTCTATATAGGTGCCTTTCCTAATAGGTACCTTTCTTTTACTAGGTACCTTCTACAAAAGGTACCTTTTCCTAAAGGTGCCCTTATTAACTAAGCTACCTATAATCTCTATATCTATTTCCTACTACTAATAGCTATAAGCTATTTTACCTTATTACTCTATCTTATAGTATATAGGTTGTATGTTTTAGCTATAACACTAGGTCCCCTCCCTTAAGGCCTAGTCCTATAGGCCTTACTAACTAAGAATCCTACTAGCCTACTTAAGTGTAGTAGGTCCCCTATATTTATAGGGTAGGTAAGGCTACAACTATGTCTTTCTCTAAACACTTAAAAATTAAAGAATGCAAACTGCTTACTAACTATATAACCTATAAAGGGGTTAAAATGCCTCTCTATTCCTACTATAAGAAATGAGGTCTTTACTACCTTGCTTCTACTTCCTCTAAATGATGTAATAAATGTGTTTATATAAATTCTTACAACTATAACGTCTCTAGCCCTTCTACTAGCAACTAGCAGTTATTATAGAAAGAAGAAGATTGTCTTTATCTTAAAACTTATATAACCTATAAAGCTATAGTAACTACTATAGCGTGTCTTAACTACCTTAAGCAATAGTAGGATCTTCTTAAGACCTAAGGTGCTAAGATGCTTTATTATAGTCTAAAGACCCTTAATGAACTAAAGGAGGTTAAAGAACATAAGTAATAAGAAACTAAAGCTTATGCTTACCTTGCTAGTCCTTCTATAACTAACCCTAGGAGTGCTGTTCCTAAGCCTAACTATCTATTAGCCCTTTCCCCTAGGTTCTTTAAACGTTAGGGTATTAACAGTAGAACTCTACTAGTAACTCTAGGCAGCTAAGGTTCCCCCTTAACTCCTATAAGTTGTTTATAGGTTTATAACCTTTCTATTTTATTAAAAACTCTTCTTAGCGTCCTACTAACCTTCTATCTAAGATTGCCTTAACCTTATATTTAATAATCTTATTCTTAGGTTAAAGTTTAGTGTCTATTGTAATTAGGGCATCCCCTCTTACTAGTTCTAATAATAAGATATAAAACACTAGGTAGAGTCTAGAGTTCTTAGGTAGCTATAGCTTATAATTAACTAAGCTAACTTTCTCTAATATCTTAAATAGTCCTAATTTCTTAAAGTCTAACTTTGTACTTAGCTGTTTTGTTTTAATGTGTTTTTAGAGTAGGTATACTTTATCCTCCTCCTTAAAGGTAGGTTCTATACTATACTTCTTATTTATATATATAGTAGATTGTTTGTTTAAGAACTAGATATCTGTTATAAGTTGTTTCTAGAAGGAAAGTATCTTTAATACTTCTAACGTTCCTTCCTTAGAATGAAATTTATCTAGTCTTAGCGTCTTATATACCTTTAGTTACTATCTGTTATTAGTAAAGAATAGTAAGACCTTTGTTACCTCTAATAGTGCTAAGTTATATATAAACTCTACTAGATGTAGGTACTAGACCTAGTTGTTTTATTTAATATTAACATAGCTTTATAAATATACTTCTAACGTCTAGTTAGTTTGTTCTGTTTATCTATCTATTTATAGGTAGAAGGCTATAAACAGCTTATAGTTTGTTCTAAGCTACGCTATAACTATCTACTAGAATTTAGATGTAAAGAGCTTGTCTTAATCTAAAATTATCTTATCTAGGAGTCTATACGCTATAACAATGACTTTTAAGAAGGTATAAGCTAATGCCTTTATATCTAATGCTTCTATAAATAGTATAAAGTAGGCTTCCTTTATAAGTTAACAGTTAGAGACTATAATAGAGTCTATAATAAATCCTATTATTAGTTCTTTTAATGGTAGTAGCTTTATAATAAAGTTAATTACTATTAAGGACTATACTTATCCTAGTGTTAGTAGTGATTTTAAAAGTCTATATAGTACGTGCCTATTTACTTTTAACTTCTAGCAAATGTTACATCCTAACACTACTATCTCTACTTACTTCCTTAGTCCTAGGAAGTAGTAGTGTTATATAATTTATTTAAAGGTTTGTATTACTCCCTAATGTCTATGTACTAGCAACAAGTGTTGTTCTTATACTAGTAGGCGTCTTATTTAACTTAGGACATACACTAATCCTTTAAATTATATTAACCCTTATTCGTTAATAGAGAAGTTTCCTTTAACTCTATTTAGGGTTCACTTTGCTATTTTATCTATTGTATAAGCGTTCTTAAGTCTCTACTTAAGTTCTATATCTTCTATAATAGCAATTATAGCTAGTAGTTCATTATATTATATTCCTACATCTGTTTTCTTTAATATTGCCCTAGGTCTTTCTTCCTTTAGGCTAATGTAATTAATCCTTCTACTAAAAGCATCTACTCTTACATTCTTAGAGCCCTTATAATAAGTTATTATAAAGTAGTAGGCTATAAGGGTTTCTACCTAGTAGACTTGTCTATAGTTTAAAACCTTAGTTATAGTAAAGTATATAAGGTTCTTATAATCTATTTATACCTATATAGGGTAGGTAGATCCCTTAAGATATACTTACTACTACTTAAAGGCAATAATAATAGCTAGTAGCTTCTTATTATAGATGTTATAGTTAAGCTCTATAGGTAACAGTTTCCTAGAGTAATATATAATTAGTTTAAACTTACTATTCTTATCTAGCTAATTTAGATATACTCTAATTACAAAATTAGAAGAGTTTGTCTTAAGGATAATCTTCTTTATAGGGTTAAATGTAGCAAGGATTAGTACCTTTATAAACTTTATCTTAAGTTCTTAGAAGGCAGCTTCTACTTTGTCTATCTATTTAAACGCAAGGTCCTTCCTAGTAAGCTCTATAAGTAGTTAGGCTACCTTAGAATATCCTATAATAAACTAGTAGTAGAAGTTAGCAAAGCCTAAAAAGGCTTGTACTTCCTTAACTATAGTATAAGGATGCCTCCTTACTTAGGGTAGTTATAGCTGTTATATAGTGCTATTAAGACTTAGGGCTGTTATAGGTTAGTTGCAACTAATAGCCTTAGGTATATAACGTAAGGAAGCCTTAGGCAAATAGGGAGCTAGCTAAGTTAGAGTAGTTTTAGGTATTTTAAGGGAATAGCTATATAGGGTTACACCTTTATCTTTTTTATATCCTTTATAGTAGACCTATAGGATTATACTAACTTCTATTTAACTTACACTCCTATATGCAACTTCTTGTAATATAGTGCCCTATGTCCTTATATATAGTTAGTATTAGCTATTCTAACACTACTATAACTTTTACTTAGTTCATTTTAATGCTATGTGTTCTAATAATATAACCTAAGAATTTAACTTAGTTCTTATAAAACTTACATTTCTCTAGCTTTAACAGTAGGTTATATTCCTTTAGCTTCTAAAGGATAAGCTTAACATACTAAGTATATTTGTCCTTGTTTACTAAGTATACTAGTATATTGTCTAGGTAAACGATAGTAAATATATCTAGATATTTATATAAAGCATTATTCATTAAGCGTTGTATAGATATAGGGGCGTTAGTTAGCCTAAAGGGTATAACTTAATATTTAAATAGACTATAGTAGGTGTAGAATGCTGTTTTCTACTCCTTACTATTAGCTATCTAGATTAGATTGTATACACTATATAGGTCTAGCTTAGTAAAGATCTTAGCTCCTTAGAACCTATTATATAACTTATTAATTAACAGTAAGGTGTATTAATCCTTTATTATTATGTTGTTTAATGCTTAATAGTCTATATATAGTCGTTTGCTTCTATCCTTCTTAGGAACCTATAACATTAGTGTTATAGCTAAAACATATAACCTATATGCTATAAGATAGAATAATAAGGTAAAATAGCTTGTAGCTAATTAGCAGTAGGAAATGGACGTAGGGATTGTAGGTAGCTTAGTTAATAAGGGCACCTTTAGGAAAAGGTACCTTTCTTAGAAGGTACCTAGTAAAAGAGAGGTGCCTATTAGGAAAGGCACCTATATAGAGCAAGGTGACTCCTTAAAAGGGCACTTATAGGAATCAGTACCTAAAATAAGTATAGCACCTCTTATAGGACATATATATAATTAGATTAGTAGGAATAGTGAGAATAGCTAGAGAGTCTACTATTCTAACTATTCCCTTTAGTATAATGCTACTATATAAGTAGATAGTTATTTCTTAGATAGGAGCTTTATGCTTAACTTAATATAGTATTTTGTTATATACTATAACGTGTTTTATAAAAGCCTTTATATCTAATCCCCTACCTCCTCTATTAAGTAAACTAACGTAACAAAACCTCTATAAGTCTTATAGTTTAAGACCTAGCGTTACACTTTAAGCACTACTTCTATAAGGTACTAGCTTATACACTAAAGCAACTATAGCTCTAAATGTTCTAAGCCTAAGAGGAAGTGTTGTTAGACAACCTAACACACCTACCCTATAGTTGTCTTAAAGACCTATTACTAAGAACAAAGAGATGCCTAACGCGCCTATAACATTAGAACTTAGGGAGGCCTTATGTGTTAAGCTCCCTAATACCTCCTCTAGTAATTAAAAGGAACTTAAAGTATTCTTGCTATAGGTTAAACTATATTAGCATTTTAACGACAATAAGTTTCCTACTAGAGAAAGCTATGCTCTATAGACTTTGTCCTACCTTTAAGGGGAGGCCCTTTAATAGATTGAACCTATCCTTAAGGACTACTTCTAACACAAAAGTACTAATAGAAGCATAGTAGCTACTTAAACTATATTTAGCAGCTACAAAGGATTCTATAAGGAGATCTAATGTATATTTAGAGATATTAATGAAATCAAGACTATAGTAGACTACCTGTTTACGCTTAAGTAGATAGGTAGCGCCCTTATATACTCTATAGAATTCTAGAGATATAGCAATTAGACAGGATAGGATGCTAGCGCGCTTATTAGCTACTATTAACATAGGCTAAAGAGCTATATATATATAGAACTTACCTGTTTAGAGCAACAACTAACAGACATAGTAACGCTAATTAAGTATATAGTCTAAATTAACAATTAGCTATACAAATTCTAGAAGGAACAACAGACCTATAACAAACCTAAGAAAAATTATCCCTACTAAGGAAACAAAGGTAGATAATAGGAACAACACCTATAAGATAACTATTAGTTAGACCTAATAGAACTCAATGCTACGTTTAAGCCTAGACGACCCTATAACCTAAAAAAGGACAAGTAATTTAAGGAACGACTTTGCTTTAACTATAATAAGCTAGGCTACATAGCCTAAGACTATAGACAGCTAAAGAAGGGAAATAGTAAATATAAATTTAGTAAACAACTCAACGCTACCTAGTAAGGCTAAGGAGGCTATAACGCCTTAGGAATGTAGTTAAACGCTACATTTATAAACAAATAGGACTAGGGAATTAATGGCGATAGCACCCTAGAAGAAGAAAGCTTAGATAAGGAATTAGAGGTAGAATCCCTTACTGTCTTAGAACAAGGAACCTTTAACGAGCTTATACCTATAGAACTAATAAGTCTGTAGTATAAGAGCGTAGTATAACGTATAGCAAAACACGCCTACTTAAAGATTAAAACTAAACAAGACAAGCCTAGTGCCCTAAGGAGAATCCCTACACTTAAGGGCATCTATAGAAACCTGTTATAGGGACTCCTATTAGAGTGTAAGGTAGACGACTACAAGAACGACCTCTAGAGATACTATAACATACTAACTAATAAGCTTAGACAGCTTAGTACGTTAGTAGAAATAGAAACCTTCTTAGTTTAGGAAGTAAGAGAATTAGGAAAAGATGTTAAATATATAGCTATATTAAAGAATATAAAGAGCGTTGAACTTTACTACTAGGATAGAAAGAGGGCCCTAAAGAAGTATAACGAAAAAGCTAGAGATATAATTTAATAGGAAAACATAAGACCTACTATACAACTAGAGCGGAGAGCTATAGAACAATTAGAGATGTTTACTACGCCTTTAAGGGAAGATAGTAAATAGGTAAAAGGACAACGGGAATTAGTAAGGGCAGATGTAATAGAGACTAATTATCCCTAGTATGCGTATGTCTACTAGGAGTACTATAGTAAAGACAACTATAAACTCTACTAGAGAAAGAAACACTAGCATTAGTTATTCCCTTAATCCTTACCTAAGATACACTTTTAAGACATAGAATAGGTTTATGCCCTTAGACACAGTTAGTCTAAAGGAGAATTACCTATAAAGAATAAATAGGTATATAAGAGATACCTACACCTATTAAGGGAAGTAGTAAGATAAGTAGGACTGCCCCTATTAGGACTGCTAATAGAGGACAACGAATATTATTCTCCCTCTAATAAGTTAAAAAACTAGGAGTCCTTAACAGTAGGCTACTAGTAAGTAATAAGAAGAGGCCTAGTACAAAACAGCTAGGTGCTATAGAAGGTAGTATATAGCTATATATAGTTGCTAAGATATAATAGTAACACCTCTAAGTAATAATTAACTTTAGAGTAACAGGCAACTTTATAATAAAGAAAGTAGTAGACACATAAGGTTTTAAGACGTAATTAAAAGCTAATCCTTACCTACTAATAGTTGTAGATAGAGAACCTATCTTAACTAATAAGGGAATAGTAACCTATAAGACAGTCCTATTAGAAATGGTTATGCTACATAGGCATAAGGAAACGATCTAATTTAACATTATATACATAGATAATCATATATGTATCCTTAGTGTACTATAGCTTAAGAAACACAACCCCTAGATTAACTAGTAGAATAAGAAAGTTATAATGAGCTAATGTGTATATAAACAATAAATAGACATGCTACATTAAGAGAAACCCTCTTAAGGCTAATGTAAGGTATATACAACCTCTATAGAGCCTAGTGACCTAGCCTAGGCACCCTTACTAATGAGTATACTAGTAGAGTATAAGGAATATAAGTAGTTATTCTAGGAAGGCCCTAAGAACAAGGCGCTTCCTAAGCACTAACTATAGGACTATATAATACCCTTAGAAGAAGGAAAGAGTCTACCATTTAGACTAATATACTAGATGTTAGTAGATGAGTTAAAACTGCTAAAAGAATATATTAACGATAACCTTAAGAAAGGATTTATTAGACTGTCTAAATCTCCTATAGGAAGCCTAATGTTATAGGTTCTTAAGAAGGATAGAAGTAAACAACTATACATAGACTATTAAGCATTAAACAACATAATGATAAAGGATCGATACGCCTTACTATTAATTAATAAGTTACATAATAGATTCTAAGGAGCTAAGATCTTTACTAAGCTAGATCTACATAGCATATATAACCTAATCTAGATAGCTAATAGCAAGGAGTAGAAGATAGCATTCTATACCTACTATAGCCTATTTAAATATTAAGTTATGCCCTTTAGGTTAACTAACGCCCCTATATCTATGCAACGCTTAATAAATGACGCTTTACATAAATATCTAGACATATTTACTATTGTTTACTTAGACGATATACTAGTATACTTAGTAAACAAGGACAAATATACTTAGCATGTTAAGCTTGTCCTCTAGAAGCTAAAGGAATACAACCTACTGTTAAAGCTAGAGAAATGTAAGTTCTATAAAAACTAAGTTGAATTCTTAGGCTACATTATTAGAACGTATAGCATTAAGATAGACTAAGTAAAGGTCATGGTAGTATTAGAATAGCTAATACTAACTATAGTTAAGGAAGTATAAGCCTTCTTAAGCTTTGCTAACTTTTACCGTTAGTTCATTATAGGATATTCTAAGGTAGCTTAACTACTTATAGAGCTTACTAGGAAGGATCTTGTGTTTAAATGGATAGATAAAGCAGAGACTGCCTTCTAGGAACTTAAGATAAAGTTTATAGAGGCACTTATCCTTATAACATTTAACCCTATAAAGAAGATTGTCCTTAAGACAGACGCTTCTAACTTTACAATTAGAGCATGTCTAAATTAGCTAGGTGAGAACAGTAAGTTTAAACTAATTACGTACTACTCTAGGAAACTGTTACCTATAGAGCTTAACTATAACATCTATAATAAGGAGCTACTAGCTATTATCATTGCCTTTAAGTAGTAGTATGTATATCTTAAGGGATCTACCTATACTATATAAGTGTAGACAGATTATAAGAACCTTATATACTTTACTACAACTAAGGTTTTAAACTATAGATAAGTCTACTAGGCAGAAATCCTTATAGCCTACAACTTTACAATAACCTATTATAAAGGCTCTAAGAATGTAAGAGTAGATGCTCTTAGTAGAAGGACTAACTACATTAGCCTAAAGGAAGAAAGTGTTACAGCTGAAACATGCAACCTATATGCCACAAGATAGAATAATAAGGTAAAATAGCTTGCAGCTAATTAGCAGCAGGAAATGGACGCAGAGATTGTAGGTAGCTTAGTTAATGAGGGCACCTTTGGGAAAAGGTACCTTTCTTAGAAGGTACCTAGCAAAAGAAAGGTGCCTATTAGGAAAGGCACCTATGCAGAGCAAGGTGCCTCCTTAGAAGGGCACCTATAGGAATCGGTACCTGCAATAAGTGTAGCACCTCTTACAGGACGCACACGTAATTGGATTAGTAGGAATAGTGAGAATAGTTAGAGAGTCTGCTATTCCAACTAT